>NW_028181153.1:0-62707 GCF_964211825.1 Aythya ferina | reverse complement strand
GGGTTTTGGAGAACATCAGGTAGTTTTAGGGTGGTTTTGGGGTGGATCTATGGTTTTGGGGGATTTTCTTCCAGTTTTGGGGGTGATGCCGTTCTTGTTTGGGGTGTTTTTGACGTTTTTTGGGGTCTCCGTTGGGTTTTGTTGGGTTCTCGTTGGTTATCATGGTGGAAAAGGGTAAATTGTGGTTTTTGGAGAAAATCAGGTAGGTTTAGGGTGTCTTTGGGGTGGATCTATGGTTTTGGGGGATTTTCTTCCAGTTTTGGGGGTGATGCCGATATTTTTTGTGGTGTTTTTTACGTGTTTTGGGGTCTCCATTAGGTTTTGTTGGGTTCTTGTTTGTCATTATGTTAAATAGGAGTGGATTGTGGGTTTTGAGAACATCAGGTAGGTTTAGGGTGTCTTTGGGGTCGATCTATGGTTTTGGGGGATTTTCTTCCAGTTTTGGGGGTGATGCCGATATTTTTTGGGGTGTTTTTTACGTGTTTTGGGGTCTCCATTAGGTTTTGTTGGGTTCTTGTTTGTCATTATGTTAAATAGGAGTGGATTGTGGGTTTTGGAGAACATCAGGTAGTTTTAGGGTGGTTTTGGGGTGGATCTATGGTTTTGGGGGATTTTCTTCCAGTTTTGGTGGTGATGCCGTTCTTGTTTGGGGTGTTTTTGACGTTTTTTGGGGTCTCCGTTGGGTTCTGTTGGGTTCTCGTTGGTCATCGTGTTGTAAAAGTGTAAATTGTGTGTTTTGGAGAACTCCAGGTAGGTTTAGGGGGACTTTTCGCGTGGATTCATGGTATTTGGGTTTTCTTCTTTTTGGGGGAGTGATCCTCTCCTTTCTTCATTATGTTAAATAGGAGTGGATTGTGGGTTTTGGAGAACATCAGGTAGTTTTAGGGTGGTTTTGGGGTGGATCTATGGTTTTGGGGGATTTTCTTCCAGTTTTGGGGGTGATGCCGTTCTTGTTTGGGGTGTTTTTGACATTTTTTGGGTCTCCGTTGGGTTTTGTTGGGTTCTCGTTGGTTATCATGGTGGAAAAGGGTAAATTGTGGGTTTTGGAGAACATCAGGTAGGTTTTGGGTGGTTTTGGGTTGGATCTATGGTTTTGGCGTATTTTCTTCCAGTTTTGGGGGTGATGCCGATATTTTTTGGGGTGTTTTTTACGTGTTTTGGGGTCTCCATTAGGTTTTGTTGGGTTCTTGTTTGTCTTTATGTTAAATAGGAGTGGATTGTGGGTTTTGGTGAACATCAGGTAGTTTTAGGGTGGTTTTGGGGTGGATCTATGGTTTTGGGGGATTTTCTTCCAGTTTTGGGGGTGATGCCGTTCTTGTTTGGGGTGTTTTTGATGTTTTTTGGGGTCTCTATTGGGTTCTGTTGGGTTCTCGTTGGTCATCGTGTTGGAAAAGGGTAAATTGTGGGTTTTGGAGAAGATCAGGTAGGTTTAGGGTGTCTTTGGGGTGGATCTATGGTTTTGGGGGATTTTCTTCCAGTTTTGGGGGTGATGCCGTTCTTGTTTGGGGTGTTTTTGACGTTTTTTGGGGTCTCCGTTGGGTTTTGTTGGGTTCTCGTTGGTTATCATGGTGGAAAAGGGTAAATTGTGGGTTTTGGAGAAAATCAGGTAGGTTTAGGGTGTCTTTGGGGTGGATCTATGGTTTTGGGGGATTTTCTTCCAGTTTTGGGGGTGATGCCGATATTTTTTGGGGTGTTTTTGACGTGTTTTGGGGTCTCCATTAGGTTTTGTTGTGTTCTTGTTTGTCATTATGTTAAATAGGAGTGGATTGTGGGTTTTGGAGAACATCAGGTAGGTTTAGGGTTGTTTTGGGGTGGATCTATGGTTTTGGGGGATTTTCTTCCAGTTTTGGTGGTGATGCCGTTCTTGTTTGGGGTGTTTTTGACGTTTTTTGGGGTCTCCGTTGGGTTTTGTTGGGTTCTCGTTGGTTATCATGGTGGAAAAGGGTAAATTGTGGGTTTTGGAGAACATCAGGTAGGTTTAGGGTGGTTTTGGGGTGGATCTATGGTTTTGGCGTATTTTCTTCCAGTTTTGGGGGTGATGCCGATATTTTTTGGGGTGTTTTTGACGTGTTTTGGGGTCTCCATTAGGTTTTGTTGGGTTCTTGTTTGTCATTATGTTAAATAGGAGTGGATTGTGGTTTTTGGAGAACATCAGGTAGTTTTAGGGTGGTTTTGGGGTGGATCTATGGTTTTGGGGGATTTTCTTCCAGTTTTGGTGGTGATGCCGTTCTTGTTTGTGGTGTTTTTGATGTTTTTTGGGGTCTCCGTTGGGTTCTGTTGGGTTCTCGTTGGTCATCGTGTTGGAAAAGGGTAAATTGTGGTTTTTGGAGAAGATCAGGTAGGTTTAGGGTGTCTTTGGGGTGGATCTATGGTTTTGGGGGATTTTCTTCCAGTTTTGGTGGTGATGCCGTTCTTGTTTGGGGTGTTTTTGACGTTTTTTGGGGTCTCCGTTGGGTTTTGTTGCGTTCTCGTTGGTTATCATGGTGGAAAAGGGTAAATTGTGGGTTTTGGAGAAAATCAGGTAGGTTTAGGGTGTCTTTGGGGTGGATCTATGGTTTTGGGGGATTTTCTTCCAGTTTTGGGGGTGATGCCGATATTTTGTGGGGTGTTTTTGACGTGTTTTAGGGTCTCCATTAGGTTTTGTTGGGTTCTTGTTTGTCATTATGTTAAATAGGAGTGGATTGTGGGTTTTGGAGAACATCAGGTAGTTTTAGGGTGGTTTTGGAGTGGATCTATGGTTTTGGGGGATTTTCTTCCAGTTTTGGGGGTGATGCCGTTCTTGTTTGGGGTGTTTTTGACGTTTTTTGGGGTCTCTGTTGGGTTCTGTTGGGTTCTCGTTGGTCATCGTGTTGGAAAAGGGTAAATTGTGGTTTTTGGAGAACATCAGGTAGGTTTAGGGTGTCTTTGGGGTGGATCTATGGTTTTGGGGGATTTTCTTCCAGTTTTGGGGGTGATGCCGTTCTTGTTTGGGGTGTTTTTGACGTTTTTTGGGGTCTCCGTTGGGTTTTGTTGGGTTCTCGTTGGTTATCATGGTGGAAAAGGGTAAATTGTGGGTTTTGGAGAACGTCAGGTAGGTTTAGGGTGGTTTTGGGGTGGATCTATGGTTTTGGCGTATTTTCTTCCAGTTTTGGGGGTGATGCCGATATTTTTTGTGGTGTTTTTTACGTATTTTGGGGTCTCCATTAGGTTTTGTTGGGTTCTTGTTTGTCATTATGTTAAATAGGAGTGGATTGTGGGTTTTGGAGAACATCAGGTAGTTTTAGGGTGGTTTTGGGGTGGATCTATGGTTTTGGGGGATTTTCTTCCAGTTTTGGTGGTGATGCCGTTCTTGTTTGGGGTGTTTTTGACGTTTTTTGGGGTCTCTGTTGGGTTCTGTTGGGTTCTCGTTGGTCATCGTGTTGTAAAAGTGTAAATTGTGGGTTTTGGAGAACTTCAGGTAGGTTTAGGGGGACTTTTCGCGTGGATTCATGGTATTTGGGTTTTCTTCTTTTTGGGGGAGTGATCCTCTCCTTTCTTCATTATGTTAAATAGGAGTGGATTGTGGGTTTTGGTGAACATCAGGTAGTTTTAGGGTGGTTTTGGGGTGGATCTATGGTTTTGGGGGATTTTCTTCCAGTTTTGGGGGTGATGCCGTTCTTGTTTGGGGTGTTTTTGACGTTTTTTGGGGTCTCCGTTGGGTTTTGTTGGGTTCTCGTTGGTTATCATGGTGGAAAAGGGTAAATTGTGGTTTTTGGAGAAGATCAGGTAGGTTTAGGGTGTCTTTGGGGTGGATCTATGGTTTTGGGGGATTTTCTTCCAGTTTTGGTGGTGATGCCGTTCTTGTTTGGGGTGTTTTTGACGTGTTTTGGGGTCTCCATTAGGTTTTGTTGGGTTCTTGTTTGTCATTATTTTAAATAGGAGTGGATTGTGGGTTTTGGAGAACATCAGGTAGTTTTAGGGTGGTTTTGGGGTGGATCTATGGTTTTGGGGGATTTTCTTCCAGTTTTGGTGGTGATGCCGTTCTTGTTTGGGGTGTTTTTGACGTTTTTTGGGGTCTCCGTTGGGTTCTGTAGGGTTCTCGTTGGTCATCGTTTTGTAAAAGTGTAAATTGTGTGTTTTGGAGAACTTCAGGTAGGTTTAGGGGGACTTTTCGCGTGGATTCATGGTATTTGGGTTTTCTTTTTTTTGGGGGAGTGATCCTCTCCTTTCTTCATTATGTTAAATAGGAGTGGATTGTGGGTTTTGGAGAACATCAGGTAGTTTTAGGGTGGTTTTGGGGTGGATCTATGGTTTTGGGGGATTTTCTTCCAGTTTTGGGGGTGATGCCGTTCTTGTTTGGGGTGTTTTTGACGTTTTTTGGGGTCTCCGTTGGGTTTTGTTGGGTTCTCGTTGGTTATCATGGTGGAAAAGGGTAAATTGTGGGTTTTGGAGAACATCAGGTAGGTTTAGGATGGTTTTGGGGTGGATCTATGGTTTTGGCGTATTTTCTTCCAGTTTTGGGGGTGATGCCGATATTTTTTGGGGTGTTTTTTACGTGTTTTGGGGTCTCCATTAGGTTTTGTTGGGTTCTTGTTTGTCATTATGTTAAATAGGAGTGGATTGTGGGTTTTGGAGAACATCAGGTAGGTTTAGGGTGGTTTTGGGGTGGATCTATGGTTTTGGGGGATTTTCTTCCAGTTTTGGTGGTGATGCCGTTCTTGTTTGGGGTGTTTTTGATGTTTTTTGGGGTCTCTGTTGGGTTCTGTTGGGTTCTCGTTGGTCATCGTGTTGGAAAAGGGTAAATTGTGGTTTTTGGAGAAGATCAGGTAGGTTTAGGGTGTCTTTGGGGTGGATCTATGGTTTTGGGGGATTTTCTTCCAGTTTTGGGGGTGATGCCGTTCTTGTTTGGGGTGTTTTTGACGTTTTTTGGGGTCTCTGTTGGGTTCTGTTGGGTTCTCGTTGGTCATCGTGTTGTAAAAGTGTAAATTGTGGGTTTTGGAGAACTTCAGGTAGGTTTAGGGGGACTTTTCGCGTGGATTCATGGTATTTGGGTTTTCTTCTTTTTGGGGGAGTGATCCTCTCCTTTCTTCATTATGTTAAATAGGAGTGGATTGTGGGTTTTGGAGAACATCAGGTAGTTTTAGGGTGGTTTTGGGGTGGATCTATGGTTTTGGGGGATTTTCTTCCAGTTTTGGGGTTGATGCCGTTCTTGTTTGGGGTGTTTTTGACGTTTTTTGGGGTCTCCGTTGGGTTTTGTTGGGTTCTCGTTGGTTATCATGGTGGAAAAGGGTAAATTGTGGGTTTTGGAGAACATCAGGTAGGTTTAGGATGGTTTTGGGGTGGATCTATGGTTTTGGCGTATTTTCTTCCAGTTTTGGGGGTGATGCCGATATTTTTTGGGGTGTTTTTTACGTGTTTTGGTGTCTCCATTAGGTTTTGTTGGGTTCTTGTTTGTCATTATGTTAAATAGGAGTGGATTGTGGGTTTTGGTGAACATCAGGTAGGTTTAGGGTGGTTTTGGGGTGGATCTATGGTTTTGGGGGATTTTCTTCCAGTTTTGGTGGTGATGCCGTTCTTGTTTGGGGTGTTTTTGATGTTTTTTGGGGTCTCTGTTGGGTTCTGTTGGGTTCTCGTTGGTCATCGTGTTGGAAAAGGGTAAATTGTGGTTTTTGGAGAAGATCAGGTAGGTTTAGGGTGTCTTTGGGGTGGATCTATGGTTTTGGGGGATTTTCTTCCAGTTTTGGGGGTGATGCCGTTCTTGTTTGGGGTGTTTTTGACGTTTTTTGGGGTCTCTGTTGGGTTCTGTTGGGTTCTCGTTGGTCATCGTGTTGTAAAAGGGTAAATTGTGGTTTTTGGAGAACATCAGGTAGGTTTAGGGTGTCTTTGGGGTGGATCTATGGTTTTGGGGGATTTTCTTCCAGTTTTGGTGGTGATGCCGTTCTTGTTTGTGGTGTTTTTTACGTATTTTGGGGTCTCCATTAGGTTTTGTTGGGTTCTTGTTTGTCATTATGTTAAATAGGAGTGGATTGTGTGTTTTGGAGAACATCAGGTAGTTTTAGGGTGGTTTTGGGGTGGATCTATGGTTTTGGGGGATTTTCTTCCAGTTTTGGTGGTGATGCCGTTCTTGTTTGGGGTGTTTTTGACGTTTTTTGGGGTCTCTGTTGGGTTCTGTTGGGTTCTCGTTGGTCATCGTGTTGTAAAAGTGTAAATTGTGGGTTTTGGAGAACTTCAGGTAGGTTTAGGGGGACTTTTCGCGTGGATTCATGGTATTTGGGTTTTCTTCTTTTTGGGGGAGTGATCCTCTCCTTTCTTCATTATGTTAAATAGGAGTGGATTGTGGGTTTTGGAGAACATCAGGTAGTTTTAGGGTGGTTTTGGGGTGGATCTATGGTTTTGGGGGATTTTCTTCCAGTTTTGGTGGTGATGCCGTTCTTGTTTGTGGTGTTTTTGATGTTTTTTGGGGTCTCCGTTGGGTTCTGTTGGGTTCTCCGTTGGTCATCGTGTTGGAAAAGTGTAAATTGTGGTTTTTGGAGAAGATCAGGTAGGTTTAGGGTGTCTTTGGGGTGGATCTATGGTTTTGGGGGATTTTCTTCCAGTTTTGGTGGTGATGCCGTTCTTGTTTGGGGTGTTTTTGACGTTTTTTGGGGTCTCTGTTGGGTTCTGTTGGGTTCTCGTTGGTCATCGTGTTGTAAAAGTGTAAATTGTGGTTTTGGAGAACATCAGGTAGGTTTAGGGTGTCTTTGGGGTGGATCTATGGTTTTGGGGGATTTTCTTCCAGTTTTGGTGGTGATGCCGTTCTTGTTTGGGGTGTTTTTGACGTTTTTTGGGGTCTCTGTTGGGTTCTGTTGGGTTCTCGTTGGTCATCGTGTTGTAAAAGTGTAAATTGTGGGTTTTGGAGAACTTCAGGTAGGTTTAGGGGGACTTTTCGCGTGGATTCATGGTATTTGGGTTTTCTTCTTTTTGGGGGAGTGATCCTCTCCTTTCTTCATTATGTTAAATAGGAGTGGATTGTGGGTTTTGGAGAACATCAGGTAGTTTTAGGGTGGTTTTGGGGTGGATCTATGGTTTTGGGGGATTTTCTTCCAGTTTTGGGGGTGATGCCGTTCTTGTTTGGGGTGTTTTTGACGTTTTTTGGGGTCTCCGTTGGGTTTTGTTGGGTTCTCGTTGGTTATCATGGTGGAAAAGGGTAAATTGTGGTTTTTGGAGAAAATCAGGTAGGTTTAGGGTGTCTTTGGGGTGGATCTATTGTTTTGGGGGATTTTCTTCCAGTTTTGGGGGTGATGCCGATATTTTTTGGGGTGTTTTTTACGTGTTTTGGGGTCTCCATTAGGTTTTGTTGGGTTCTTGTTTGTCATTATGTTAAATAGGAGTGGATTGTGGGTTTTGGAGAACATCAGGTAGTTTTAGGGTGGTTTTGGGGTGGATCTATGGTTTTGGGGGATTTTCTTCCAGTTTTGGTGGTGATGCCGTTCTTGTTTGGGGTATTTTTGACGTTTTTTGGGGTCTCTGTTGGGTTCTGTTGGATTCTCGTTGGTCATCGTGTTGGAAAAGGGTAAATTGTGGTTTTTGGAGAAGATCAGGTAGGTTTAGGGTGTCTTTGGGGTGGATCTATGGTTTTGGGGGATTTTCTTCCCAGTTTTGGTGGTGATGCCGTTCTTGTTTGGGGTGTTTTTGACGTTTTTTGGGGTCTCCGTTGGGTTCTGTTGGGTTCTCGTTGGTCATCGTGTTGGAAAAGGGTAAATTGTGGTTTTTGGAGAACATCAGGTAGGTTTAGGGTGTCTTTGGGGTGGATCTATGGTTTTGGGGGATTTTCTTCCAGTTTTGGTGGTGATGCCGTTCTTGTTTGGGGTGTTTTTGACGTTTTTTGGGGTCTCCGTTGGGTTTTATTGGGTTCTCGTTGGTTATCATGGTGGAAAAGGGTAAATTGTGGGTTTTGGAGAAGATCAGGTAGGTTTAGGGTGGTTTTGGGGTGGATCTATGGTTTTGGCGTATTTTCTTCCAGTTTTGGGGGTGATGCCGATATTTTTTGTGGTGTTTTTGACGTGTTTTGGGGTCTCCATTAGGTTTTGTTGGGTTCTTGTTTGTCATTATGTTAAATAGGAGTGGATTGTGGTTTTTGGAGAACATCAGGTAGGTTTAGGGTTGTTTTGGGGTGGATCTATGGTTTTGGGGGATTTTCTTCCAGTTTTGGTGGTGATGCCGTTCTTGTTTGGGGTGTTTTTGATGTTTTTTGGGGTCTCCGTTGGGTTCTGTTGGGTTCTCGTTGGTCATCGTGTTGGAAAAGGGTAAATTGTGGTTTTTGGAGAACATCAGGTAGGTTTAGGGTGTCTTTGGGGTGGATCTATGGTTTTGGGGGATTTTCTTCCAGTTTTGGGGGTGATTCCGTTCTTGTTTGGGGTGTTTTTGACGTTTTTTGGGGTCTCCGTTGGGTTTTGTTGGGTTCTCGTTGGTTATCATGGTGGAAAAGGGTAAATTGTGGGTTTTGGAGAAGATCAGGTAGGTTTAGGGTGGTTTTGGGGTGGATCTATGGTTTTGGCGTATTTTCTTCCAGTTTTGGGGGTGATGCCAATATTTTTTGTGGTGTTTTTTACGTATTTTGGGGTCTCCATTAGGTTTTGTTGGGTTCTTGTTTGTCATTATGTTAAATAGGAGTGGATTGTGTGTTTTAGAGAACATCAGGTAGTTTTAGGGTGGTTTTGGGGTGGATCTATGGTTTTGGGGGATTTTCTTCCAGTTTTGGTGGTGATGCCGTTCTTGTTTGGGGTGTTTTTGACGTTTTTTGGGGTCTCTGTTGGGTTCTGTTGGGTTCTCGTTGGTCATTGTGTTGTAAAAGTGTAAATTGTGGGTTTTGGAGAACTTCAGGTAGGTTTAGGGGGACTTTTCGCGTGGATTCATGGTATTTGGGTTTTCTTCTTTTTGGGGGAGTGATCCTCTCCTTTCTTCATTATGTTAAATAGGAGTGGATTGTGGGTTTTGGAGAACATCAGGTAGTTTTAGGGTGGTTTTGGGGTGGATCTATGGTTTTGGGGGATTTTCTTCCAGTTTTGGGGGTGATGCCGTTCTTGTTTGGGGTGTTTTTGACGTTTTTTGGGGTCTCCGTTGGGTTTTGTTGGGTTCTCGTTGGTTATCATGGTGGAAAAGGGTAAATTGTGGGTTTTGGAGAAAATCAGGTAGGTTTAGGGTGTCTTTGGGGTGGATCTATGGTTTTGGGGGATTTTCTTCCAGTTTTGGGGTTGATGCCGATATTTTTTGGGGTGTTTTTTACGTGTTTTGGGGTCTCCATTAGGTTTTGTTGGGTTCTTGTTTGTCATTATGTTAAATAGGAGTGGATTGTGGGTTTTGGAGAAAATCAGGTAGGTTTAGGGTGTCTTTGGGGTGGATCTATGGTTTTGGGGGATTTTCTTCCAGTTTTGGGGGGTGATGCCGATATTTTTTGGGGTGTTTTTTACGTGTTTTGGGGTCTCCATTAGGTTTTGTTGGGTTCTTGTTTGTCATTATGTTAAATAGGAGTGGATTGTGGTTTTTGGAGAACATCAGGTAGTTTTAGGGTGGTTTTGGGGTGGATCTATGGTTTTGGGGATTTTCTTCCAGTTTTGGTGGTGATGCCGTTCTTGTTTGGGGTGTTTTTGACGTTTTTTGGGGTCTCCGTTGGGTTCTGTTGGGTTCTCGTTGGTCATCGTGTTGGAAAAGGGTAAATTGTGGTTTTTGGAGAACATCAGGTAGGTTTAGGGTGTCTTTGGGGTGGATCTATGGTTTTGGGGGATTTTCTTCCAGTTTTGGTGGTGATGCCGTTCTTGTTTGGGGTGTTTTTGACGTTTTTTGGGGTCTCCGTTGGGTTTTGTTGGGTTCTCGTTGGTTATCATGGTGGAAAAGGGTAAATTGTGGGTTTTGGAGAAGATCAGGTAGGTTTAGGGTGGTTTTGGGGTGGATCTATGGTTTTGGGGGATTTTCTTCCAGTTTTGGGGGTGATGCCGATATTTTTTGTGGTGTTTTTGACGTGTTTTGGGGTCTCCATTAGGTTTTGTTGGGTTCTTGTTTGTCATTATGTTAAATAGGAGTGGATTGTGGGTTTTGGAGAACATCAGGTAGTTTTAGGGTGGTTTTGGGGTGGATCTATGGTTTTGGGGGATTTTCTTCCAGTTTTGGGGGTGATGCCGTTCTTGTTTGGGGTGTTTTTGATGTTTTTTGGGGTCTCCGTTGGGTTCTGTTGGGTTCTCGTTGTTCATCGTGTTGGAAGAGGGTAAATTGTGGTTTTTGGAGAACATCAGGTAGGTTTAGGGTGTCTTTGGGGTGGATCTATGGTTTTGGGGGATTTTCTTCCAGTTTTGGGGGTGATTCCGTTCTTGTTTGGGGTGTTTTTGACGTTTTTTGGGGTCTCCGTTGGGTTTTGTTGGGTTCTCGTTGGTTATCATGGTGGAAAAGGGTAAATTGTGGGTTTTGGAGAAAATCAGGTAGGTTTAGGGTGTCTTTGGGGTGGATCTATGGTTTTGGGGGATTTTCTTCCAGTTTTGGGGGTGATGCCGATATTTTTTGTGGTGTTTTTGACGTGTTTTGGGGTCTCCATTAGGTTTTGTTGGGTTCTTGTTTGTCATTATGTTAAATAGGAGTGGATTGTGGGTTTTGGAGAACATCAGGTAGTTTTAGGGTGGTTTTGGGGTGGATCTATGGTTTTGGGGGATTTTCTTCCAGTTTTGGTGGTGATGCCGTTCTTGTTTGGGGTGTTTTTGACGTTTTTTGGGGTCTCTGTTGGGTTCTGTTGGGTTCTCGTTGGTCATCGTGTTGTAAAAGTGTAAATTGTGGTTTTTGGAGAACATCAGGTAGGTTTAGGGTGTCTTTGGGGTGGATCTATGGTTTTGGGGGATTTTCTTCCAGTTTTGGTGGTGATGCCGTTCTTGTTTGGGGTGTTTTTGACGTTTTTTGGGGTCTCTGTTGGGTTCTGTTGGGTTCTCGTTGGTCATCGTGTTGGAAAAGGGTAAATTGTGTGTTTTGGAGAACTTCAGGTAGGTTTAGGGGGACTTTTCGCGTGGATTCATGGTATTTGGGTTTTCTTCTTTTTGGGGGAGTGATCCTCTCCTTTCTTCATTATGTTAAATAGGAGTGGATTGTGGGTTTTGGAGAACATCAGGTAGTTTTAGGGTGGTTTTGGGGTGGATCTATGGTTTTGGGGGATTTTCTTCCAGTTTTGGGGGTGATGCCGTTCTTGTTTGGGGTGTTTTTGACGTTTTTTGGGGTCTCCGTTGGGTTTTGTTGGGTTCTCGTTGGTTATCATGGTGGAAAAGGGTAAATTGTGGATTTTTGGAGAACATCAGGTAGGTTTAGGGTGGTTTTGGGGTGGATCTATGGTTTTGGCGTATTTTCTTCCAGTTTTGGGGGTGATGCCGATATTTTTTGGGGTGTTTTTTACGTGTTTTGGGGTCTCCATTAGGTTTTGTTGGGTTCTTGTTTGTCATTATGTTAAATAGGAGTGGATTGTGGTTTTTGGAGAACATCAGGTAGTTTTAGGGTGGTTTTGGGGTGGATCTATGGTTTTGGGGGATTTTCTTCCAGTTTTGGTGGTGATGCCGTTCTTGTTTGGGGTGTTTTTGACGTTTTTTGGGGTCTCTGTTGGGTTCTCTTGGGTTCTCGTTGGTCATCGTGTTGGAAAAGGGTAAATTGTGGGTTTTGGAGAAGATCAGGTAGGTTTAGGGTGTCTTTGGGGTGGATCTATGGTTTTGGGGGATTTTCTTCCAGTTTTGGTGGTGATGCCGTTCTTGTTTGGGGTGTTTTTGACGTTTTTTGGGGTCTCCGTTGGGTTTTGTTGGGTTCTCGTTGGTTATCATGGTGGAAAAGGGTAAATTGTGGGTTTTGGAGAAAATCAGGTAGGTTTAGGGTGTCTTTGGGGTGGATCTATGGTTTTGGGGGATTTTCTTCCAGTTTTGGGGGTGATGCCGTTCTTGTTTGGGGTGTTTTTGACGTTTTTTGGGGTCTCCGTTGGGTTTTGTTGGGTTCTCGTTGGTTATCATGGTGGAAAAGGGTAAATTGTGGGTTTTGGAGAACATCAGGTAGGTTTAGGGTGGTTTTGGGGGTGGATCTATGGTTTTGGGGGATTTTCTTCCAGTTTTGGTGGTGATGCCGTTCTTGTTTGGGGTGTTTTTGACGTGTTTTGGGGTCTCCATTAGGTTTTGTTGGGTTCTTGTTTGTCATTATGTTAAATAGGTGTGGATTGTGTGTTTTGGAGAACATCAGGTAGTTTTAGGGTGGTTTTGGGGTGGATCTATGGTTTTGGGGGATTTTCTTCCAGTTTTGGTGGTGATGCCGTTCTTGTTTGGGGTGTTTTTGACGTTTTTTGGGATCTCTGTTGGGTTCTGTTGGGTTCTCGTTGGTCATCGTGTTGGAAAAGGGTAAATTGTGGGTTTTGGAGAACATCAGGTAGTTTTAGGGTGGTTTTGGGGTGGATCTATGGTTTTGGGGGATTTTCTTCCAGTTTTGGGGGTGATGCCGTTCTTGTTTGGGGTGTTTTTGACGTTTTTTGGGGTCTCCGTTGGGTTTTTTTGGGTTCTCGTTGGTTATCATGGTGGAAAAGGGTAAATTGTGGGTTTTGGAGAAAATCAGGTAGGTTTAGGGTGTCTTTGGGGTGGATCTATGGTTTTGGCGTATTTTCTTCCAGTTTTGGGGGTGATGCCGATATTTTTTGGGGTGTTTTTTACGTGTTTTGTGGTCTCCATTAGGTTTTGTTGTGTTGTTGTTTGTCATTATGTTAAATAGGAGTGGATTGTGGGTTTTGGAGAACATCAGGTAGTTTTAGGGTGGTTTTGGGGTGGATCTATGGTTTTGGGGGATTTTCTTCCAGTTTTGGTGGTGATGCCGTTCTTGTTTGGGGTGTTTTTGACGTTTTTTGGGGTCTCCGTTGGGTTTTGTTGGGTTCTCGTTGGGTATCATGGTGGAAAAGGGTAAATTGTGTGTTTTGGAGAACATCAGGTAGGTTTAGGGTGGTTTTGGGGTGGATCTATGGTTTTGGCGTATTTTCTTCCAGTTTTGGGGGTGATGCCGATATTTTTTGGGGTGTTTTTTACGTGTTTTGGGGTCTCCATTAGGTTTTGTTGGGTTCTTGTTTGTCATTATGTTAAATAGGAGTGGATTGTGGTTTTTGGAGAACATCAGGTAGTTTTAGGGTGGTTTTGGGGTGGATCTATGGTTTTGGGGGATTTTCTTCCAGTTTTGGTGGTGATGCCGTTCTTGTTTGTGGTGTTTTTGATGTTTTTTGGGGTCTCCGTTGGGTTCTGTTGGGTTCTCGTTGGTCATCGTGTTGGAAAAGTGTAAATTGTGGGTTTTGGAGAACATCAGGTAGGTTTAGGGGGACTTTTCGCGTGGATTCATGGTATTTGGGTTTTCTTCTTTTTGGGGGAGTGATCCTCTCCTTTCTTCATTATGTTAAATAGGAGTGGATTGTGGGTTTTGGAGAACATCAGGTAGTTTTAGGGTGGTTTTGGGGTGGATCTATGGTTTTGGGGGATTTTCTTCCAGTTTTGGGGGTGATGCCGTTCTTGTTTGGGGTGTTTTTGACGTTTTTTGGGGTCTCCGTTGGGTTTTGTTGGGTTCTCGTTGGTTATCATGGTGGAAAAGGGTAAATTGTGGGTTTTGGAGAAAATCAGGTAGGTTTAGGGTGTCTTTGGGGTGGATCTATTGTTTTGGGGGATTTTCTTCCAGTTTTGGGGGTGATGCCGATATTTTTTGGGGTGTTTTTGACGTGTTTTGGGGTCTCCATTAGGTTTTGTTGGGTTCTTGTTTGTCATTATGTTAAATAGGAGTGGATTGTGGGTTTTGGAGAACATCAGGTAGTTTTAGGGTGGTTTTGGGGTGGATCTATGGTTTTGGGGGATTTTCTTCCAGTTTTGGTGGTGATGCCGTTCTTGTTTGGGGTATTTTTGACGTTTTTTGGGGTCTCTGTTGGGTTCTGTTGGATTCTCGTTGGTCATCGTGTTGGAAAAGTGTAAATTGTGTTTTTTGGAGAAGATCAGGTAGGTTTAGGGTGTCTTTGGGGTGGATCTATGGTTTTGGGGGATTTTCTTCCAGTTTTGGGGGTGATGCCGTTCTTGTTTGGGGTGTTTTTGACGTGTTTTGGGGTCTCCGTTGGGTTTTGTTTCGTTCTCGTTGGTTATCATGGTGGAAAAGGGTAAAATGTGGGTTTTGGAGAAAATCAGGTAGGTTTAGGGTGTCTTTGGGGTGGATCTATGGTTTTGGGGGATTTTCTTCCAGTTTTGGGGGTGATGCCGTTCTTGTTTGGGGTGTTTTTGACGTTTTTTGGGGTCTCCGTTGGGTTTTGTTGGGTTCTCGTTGGTTATCATGGTGGAAAAGTGTAAATTGTGGGTTTTGGAGAACGTCAGGTAGGTTTAGGGTGGTTTTGGGGTGGATCTATGGTTTTGGCGTATTTTCTTCCAGTTTTGGGGGTGATGCCGATATTTTTTGTGGTGTTTTTTACGTATTTTGGGGTCTCCATTAGGTTTTGTTGGGTTCTTGTTTGTCATTATGTTAAATAGGAGTGGATTGTGTGTTTTGGAGAACATCAGGTAGTTTTAGGGTGGTTTTGGGGTGGATCTATGGTTTTGGGGGATTTTCTTCCAGTTTTGGTGGTGATGCCGTTCTTGTTTGGGGTGTTTTTGACGTTTTTTGGGGTCTCTGTTGGGTTCTGTTGGGTTCTCGATGGTCATCGTGTTGGAAAAGTGTAAATTGTGGGTTTTGGAGAACATCAGGTAGGTTTAGGGTGTCTTTGGGGTGGATCTATGGTTTTGGGGGATTTTCTTCCAGTTTTGGTGGTGATGCCGTTCTTGTTTGGGGTGTTTTTGACGTGTTTTGGTGTCTCCATTAGGTTTTGTTGGGTTCTTGTTTGTCATTATGTTAAATAGGTGTGGATTGTGGGTTTTGGAGAACATCAGGTAGGTTTAGGGTGTCTTTGGGGTGGATCTATGGTTTTGGGGGATTTTCTTCCAGTTTTGGGGGTGATGCCGTTCTTGTTTGGGGTGTTTTTGACGTTTTTTGGGGTCTCCGTTGGGTTTTGTTGGGTTCTCGTTGGTTATCATGGTGGAAAAGGGTAAATTGTGGGTTTTGGAGAACATCAGGTAGGTTTAGGGTGGTTTTGGGGTGGATTTATGGTTTTGGCGTATTTTCTTCCAGTTTTGGGGGTGATGCCGATATTTTTTGGGGTGTTTTTTACGTGTTTTGGGGTCTCCATTAGGTTTTGTTGGGTTCTTGTTTGTCATTATGTTAAATAGGAGTGGATTGTGGGTTTTGGAGAACATCAGGTAGTTTTAGGGTGGTTTTGGGGTGGATCTATGGTTTTGGGGGATTTTCTTCCAGTTTTGGTGGTGATGCCGTTCTTGTTTGGGGTGTTTTTGATGTTTTTTGGGGTCTCCGTTGGGTTCTGTTGGGTTCTCGTTGGTCATCGTGTTGGAAAAGGGTAAATTGTGTTTTTTGGAGAACATCAGTTAGGTTTAGGGTGTCTTTGGGGTGGATCTATGGTTTTGGGGGATTTTCTTCCAGTTTTGGGGGTGATGCCGTTCTTGTTTGGGGTGTTTTTGACGTTTTTTGGGGTCTCCGTTGGGTTTTGTTGGGTTCTCGTTGGTTATCGTGGTGGAAAAGGGTAAATTGTGGGTTTTGGAGAAGATCAGGTAGGTTTAGGGTGTCTTTGGGGTGGATCTATGGTTTTGGGGGATTTTCTTCCAGTTTTGGGGGTGATGCCGATATTTTTTGTGGTGTTTTTGACGTGTTTTGGGGTCTCCATTAGGTTTTGTTGGGTTCTTGTTTGTCATTATGTTAAATAGGAGTGGATTGTGGGTTTTGGAGAACATCAGGTAGGTTTAGGGTGGTTTTGGGGTGGATCTATGGTTTTGGGGGATTTTCTTCCAGTTTTGGTGGTGATGCCGTTCTTGTTTGGGGTGTTTTTGACGTTTTTTGGGATCTCTGTTGGGTTCTGTTGGGTTCTCGTTGGTCATCGTGTTGGAAAAGGGTAAATTGTGGGTTTTGGAGAACATCAGGTAGTTTTAGGGTGGTTTTGGGGTGGATCTATGGTTTTGGGGGATTTTCTTCCAGTTTTGGGGGTGATGCCGTTCTTGTTTGGGGTGTTTTTGACGTTTTTTGGGGTCTCCGTTGGGTTTTGTTGGGTTCTCGTTGGTTATCATGGTGGAAAAGGGTAAATTGTGGGTTTTGGAGAAAATCAGGTAGGTTTAGGGTGTCTTTGGGGTGGATCTATGGTTTTGGGGGATTTTCTTCCAGTTTTGGGGGTGATGCCGATATTTTTTGGGGTGTTTTTTACGTGTTTTGTGGTCTCCATTAGGTTTTGTTGTGTTGTTGTTTGTCATTATGTTAAATAGGAGTGGATTGTGGGTTTTGGAGAACATCAGGTAGTTTTAGGGTGGTTTTGGGGTGGATCTATGGTTTTGGGGGATTTTCTTCCAGTTTTGGTGGTGATGCCGTTCTTGTTTGGGGTGTTTTTGACGTTTTTTGGGGTCTCCGTTGGGTTTTGTTGGGTTCTCGTTGGGTATCATGGTGGAAAAGGGTAAATTGTGGGTTTTGGAGAACATCAGGTAGGTTTAGGGTGGTTTTGGGGTGGATCTATGGTTTTGGCGTATTTTCTTCCAGTTTTGGGGGTGATGCCGATATTTTTTGGGGTGTTTTTGACGTGTTTTGGGGTCTCCATTAGGTTTTGTTGGGTTCTTGTTTGTCATTATGTTAAATAGGAGTGGATTGTGGTTTTTGGAGAACATCAGGTAGTTTTAGGGTGGTTTTGGGGTGGATCTATGGTTTTGGGGGATTTTCTTCCAGTTTTGGTGGTGATGCCGTTCTTGTTTGTGGTGTTTTTGATGTTTTTTGGGGTCTCCGTTGGGTTCTGTTGGGTTCTCGTTGGTCATCGTGTTGGAAAAGTGTAAATTGTGGTTTTTGGAGAAGATCAGGTAGGTTTAGGGTGTCTTTGGGGTGGATCTATGGTTTTGGGGGATTTTCTTCCAGTTTTGGTGGTGATGCCGTTCTTGTTTGGGGTGTTTTTGACGTTTTTTGGGGCCTCTGTTGGGTTCTGTTGGGTTCTCGTTGGTCATCGTGTTGGAAAAGGGTAAATTGTGGTTTTTGGAGAACATCAGGTAGGTTTAGGGTGTCTTTGGGGTGGATCTATGGTTTTGGGGGATTTTCTTCCAGTTTTGGTGGTGATGCCGTTCTTGTTTGGGGTGTTTTTGACGTTTTTTGGGGTCTCTGTTGGGTTCTGTTGGGTTCTCGTTGGTCATCGTGTTGTAAAAGTGTAAATTGTGGGTTTTGGAGAACTTCAGGTAGGTTTAGGGGGACTTTTCGCGTGGATTCATGGTATTTGGGTTTTCTTCTTTTTGGGGGAGTGATCCTCTCCTTTCTTCATTATGTTAAATAGGAGTGGATTGTGGGTTTTGGAGAACATCAGGTAGTTTTAGGGTGGTTTTGGGGTGGATCTATGGTTTTGGGGGATTTTCTTCCAGTTTTGGGGGTGATGCCGTTCTTGTTTGGGGTGTTTTTTGATGTTTTTTGGGGTCTCCGTTGGGTTTTGTTGGGTTCTCGTTGGTTATCATGGTGGAAAAGGGTAAATTGTGGGTTTTGGAGAAGATCAGGTAGGTTTAGGGTGGTTTTGGGGTGGATCTATGGTTTTGGCGTATTTTCTTCCAGTTTTGGGGGTGATGCCAATATTTTTTGTGGTGTTTTTTACATATTTTGGGGTCTCCATTAGGTTTTGTTGGGTTCTTGTTTGTCATTATGTTAAATAGGAGTGGATTGTGTGTTTTAGAGAACATCAGGTAGTTTTAGGGTGGTTTTGGGGTGGATCTATGGTTTTGGGGGATTTTCTTCCAGTTTTGGTGGTGATGCCGTTCTTGTTTGGGGTGTTTTTGACGTTTTTTGGGGTCTCTGTTGGGGTTCTGTTGGGTTCTCGTTGGTCATTGTGTTGTAAAAGTGTAAATTGTGGGTTTTGGAGAACTTCAGGTAGGTTTAGGGGGACTTTTCGCGTGGATTCATGGTATTTGGGTTTTCTTCTTTTTGGGGGAGTGATCCTCTCCTTTCTTCATTATGTTAAATAGGAGTGGATTGTGGGTTTTGGAGAACATCAGGTAGTTTTAGGGTGGTTTTGGGGTGGATCTATGGTTTTGGGGGATTTTCTTCCAGTTTTGGGGGTGATGCCGTTCTTGTTTGGGGTGTTTTTGACGTTTTTTGGGGTCTCCGTTGGGTTTTGTTGGGTTCTCGTTGGTTATCATGGTGGAAAAGGGTAAATTGTGGGTTTTGGAGAAAATCAGGTAGGTTTAGGGTGTCTTTGGGGTGGATCTATGGTTTTGGGGGATTTTCTTCCAGTTTTGGGGTTGATGCCGATATTTTTTGGGGTGTTTTTTACGTGTTTTGGGGTCTCCATTAGGTTTTGTTGGGTTCTTGTTTGTCATTATGTTAAATAGGAGTGGATTGTGGGTTTTGGAGAACATCAGGTAGTTTTAGGGTGGTTTTGGGGTGGATCTATGGTTTTGGGGGATTTTCTTCCAGTTTTGGTGGTGATGCCGTTCTTGTTTGGGGTATTTTTGACGTTTTTTGGGGTCTCTGTTGGGTTCTGTTGGATTCTCGTTGGTCATCGTGTTGGAAAAGTGTAAATTGTGTTTTTTGGAGAAGATCAGGTAGGTTTAGGGTGTCTTTGGGGTGGATCTATGGTTTTGGGGGATTTTCTTCCAGTTTTGGGGGTGATGCCGTTCTTGTTTGGGGTGTTTTTGACGTGTTTTGGGGTCTCCGTTGGGTTTTGTTGCGTTCTCGTTGGTTATCATGGTGGAAAAGGGTAAAATGTGGGTTTTGGAGAAAATCAGGTAGGTTTAGGGTGTCTTTGGGGTGGATCTATGGTTTTGGGGGATTTTCTTCCAGTTTTGGGGGTGATGCCGTTCTTGTTTGGGGTGTTTTTGACGTTTTTTGGGGTCTCCGTTGGGTTTTGTTGGGTTCTCGTTGGTTATCATGGTGGAAAAGTGTAAATTGTGGGTTTTGGAGAACGTCAGGTAGGTTTAGGGTGGTTTTGGGGTGGATCTATGGTTTTGGCGTATTTTCTTCCAGTTTTGGGGGTGATGCCGATATTTTTTGTGGTGTTTTTTACGTATTTTGGGGTCTCCATTAGGTTTTGTTGGGTTCTTGTTTGTCATTATGTTAAATAGGAGTGGATTGTGTGTTTTGGAGAACATCAGGTAGTTTTAGGGTGGTTTTGGGGTGGATCTATGGTTTTGGGGGATTTTCTTCCAGTTTTGGTGGTGATGCCGTTCTTGTTTGGGGTGTTTTTGACGTTTTTTGGGGTCTCTGTTGGGTTCTGTTGGGTTCTCGATGGTCATCGTGTTGGAAAAGTGTAAATTGTGGGTTTTGGAGAACATCAGGTAGGTTTAGGGTGTCTTTGGGGTGGATCTATGGTTTTGGGGGATTTTCTTCCAGTTTTGGTGGTGATGCCGTTCTTGTTTGGGGTGTTTTTGACGTGTTTTGGTGTCTCCATTAGGTTTTGTTGGGTTCTTGTTTGTCATTATGTTAAATAGGTGTGGATTGTGGGTTTTGGAGAACATCAGGTAGGTTTAGGGTGTCTTTGGGGTGGATCTATGGTTTTGGGGGATTTTCTTCCAGTTTTGGGGGTGATGCCGTTCTTGTTTGGGGTGTTTTTGACGTTTTTTGGGGTCTCCGTTGGGTTTTGTTGGGTTCTCGTTGGTTATCATGGTGGAAAAGGGTAAATTGTGGGTTTTGGAGAAGATCAGGTAGGTTTAGGGTGGTTTTGGGGTGGATCTATGGTTTTGGCGTATTTTCTTCCAGTTTTGGGGGTGATGCCGATATTTTTTGTGGTGTTTTTGACGTGTTTTGGGGTCTCCATTAGGTTTTGTTGGGTTCTTGTTTGTCATTATGTTAAATAGGAGTGGATTGTGGGTTTTGGAGAACATCAGGTAGTTTTAGGGTGGTTTTGGGGTGGATCTATGGTTTTGGGGGATTTTCTTCCAGTTTTGGGGGTGATGCCGTTCTTGTTTGGGGTGTTTTTGATGTTTTTTGGGGTCTCCGTTGGGTTCTGTTGGGTTCTCGTTGTTCATCGTGTTGGAAGAGGGTAAATTGTGGTTTTTGGAGAACATCAGGTAGGTTTAGGGTGTCTTTGGGGTGGATCTATGGTTTTGGGGGATTTTCTTCCAGTTTTGGGGGTGATTCCGTTCTTGTTTGGGGTGTTTTTGACGTTTTTTGGGGTCTCCGTTGGGTTTTGTTGGGTTCTCGTTGGTTATCATGGTGGAAAAGGGTAAATTGTGGGTTTTGGAGAAAATCAGGTAGGTTTAGGGTGTCTTTGGGGTGGATCTATGGTTTTGGGGGATTTTCTTCCAGTTTTGGGGGTGATGCCGATATTTTTTGTGGTGTTTTTGACGTGTTTTGGGGTCTCCATTAGGTTTTGTTGGGTTCTTGTTTGTCATTATGTTAAATAGGAGTGGATTGTGGGTTTTGGAGAACATCAGGTAGTTTTAGGGTGGTTTTGGGGTGGATCTATGGTTTTGGGGGATTTTCTTCCAGTTTTGGTGGTGATGCCGTTCTTGTTTGGGGTGTTTTTTGACGTTTTTTGGGGTCTCTGTTGGGTTCTGTTGGGTTCTCGTTGGTCATCGTGTTGTAAAAGTGTAAATTGTGGTTTTTGGAGAACATCAGGTAGGTTTAGGGTGTCTTTGGGGTGGATCTATGGTTTTGGGGGATTTTCTTCCAGTTTTGGTGGTGATGCCGTTCTTGTTTGGGGTGTTTTTGACGTTTTTTGGGGTCTCTGTTGGGTTCTGTTGGGTTCTCGTTGGTCATCGTGTTGGAAAAGGGTAAATTGTGTGTTTTGGAGAACTTCAGGTAGGTTTAGGGGGACTTTTCGCGTGGATTCATGGTATTTGGGTTTTCTTCTTTTTGGGGGAGTGATCCTCTCCTTTCTTCATTATGTTAAATAGGAGTGGATTGTGGGTTTTGGAGAACATCAGGTAGTTTTAGGGTGGTTTTGGGGTGGATCTATGGTTTTGGGGGATTTTCTTCCAGTTTTGGGGGTGATGCCGTTCTTGTTTGGGGTGTTTTTGACGTTTTTTGGGGTCTCCGTTGGGTTTTGTTGGGTTCTCGTTGGTTATCATGGTGGAAAAGGGTAAATTGTGGATTTTTGGAGAACATCAGGTAGGTTTAGGGTGGTTTTGGGGTGGATCTATGGTTTTGGCGTATTTTCTTCCAGTTTTGGGGGTGATGCCGATATTTTTGGGGTGTTTTTTACGTGTTTTGGGGTCTCCATTAGGTTTTGTTGGGTTCTTGTTTGTCATTATGTTAAATAGGAGTGGATTGTGGTTTTTGGAGAACATCAGGTAGTTTTAGGGTGGTTTTGGGGTGGATCTATGGTTTTGGGGGATTTTCTTCCAGTTTTGGTGGTGATGCCGTTCTTGTTTGGGGTGTTTTTGACGTTTTTTGGGGTCTCTGTTGGGTTCTCTTGGGTTCTCGTTGGTCATCGTGTTGGAAAAGGGTAAATTGTGGGTTTTGGAGAAGATCAGGTAGGTTTAGGGTGTCTTTGGGGTGGATCTATGGTTTTGGGGGATTTTCTTCCAGTTTTGGTGGTGATGCCGTTCTTGTTTGTGGTGTTTTTGACGTTTTTTGGGGTCTCCGTTGGGTTTTGTTGGGTTCTCGTTGGTTATCATGGTGGAAAAGGGTAAATTGTGGGTTTTGGAGAAAATCAGGTAGGTTTAGGGTGTCTTTGGGGTGGATCTATGGTTTTGGGGGATTTTCTTCCAGTTTTGGGGGTGATGCCGTTCTTGTTTGGGGTGTTTTTGACGTTTTTTGGGGTCTCCGTTGGGTTTTGTTGGGTTCTCGTTGGTTATCATGGTGGAAAAGGGTAAATTGTGGGTTTTGGAGAACATCAGGTAGGTTTAGGGTGGTTTTGGGGGTGGATCTATGGTTTTGGGGGATTTTCTTCCAGTTTTGGGGGTGATGCCGTTCTTGTTTGGGGTGTTTTTGACGTGTTTTGGGGTCTCCATTAGGTTTTGTTGGGTTCTTGTTTGTCATTATGTTAAATAGGTGTGGATTGTGTGTTTTGGAGAACATCAGGTAGTTTTAGGGTGGTTTTGGGGTGGATCTATGGATTTGGGGGATTTTCTTCCAGTTTTGGTGGTGATGCCGTTCTTGTTTGGGGTGTTTTTGACGTTTTTTGGGATCTCTGTTGGGTTCTGTTGGGTTCTCGTTGGTCATCGTGTTGGAAAAGGGTAAATTGTGGGTTTTGGAGAACATCAGGTAGTTTTAGGGTGGTTTTGGGGTGGATCTATGGTTTTGGGGGATTTTCTTCCAGTTTTGGGGGTGATGCCGTTCTTGTTTGGGGTGTTTTTGACGTTTTTTGGGGTCTCCGTTGGGTTTTTTTGGGTTCTCGTTGGTTATCATGGTGGAAAAGGGTAAATTGTGGGTTTTGGAGAAAATCAGGTAGGTTTAGGGTGTCTTTGGGGTGGATCTATGGTTTTGGGGGATTTTCTTCCAGTTTTGGGGGTGATGCCGATATTTTTTGGGGTGTTTTTTACGTGTTTTGTGGTCTCCATTAGGTTTTGTTGTGTTGTTGTTTGTCATTATGTTAAATAGGAGTGGATTGTGGGTTTTGGAGAACATCAGGTAGTTTTAGGGTGGTTTTGGGGTGGATCTATGGTTTTGGGGGATTTTCTTCCAGTTTTGGTGGTGATGCCGTTCTTGTTTGGGGTGTTTTTGACGTTTTTTGGGGTCTCCGTTGGGTTTTGTTGGGTTCTCGTTGGGTATCATGGTGGAAAAGGGTAAATTGTGTGTTTTGGAGAACATCAGGTAGGTTTAGGGTGGTTTTGGGGTGGATCTATGGTTTTGGCGTATTTTCTTCCAGTTTTGGGGGTGATGCCGATATTTTTTGGGGTGTTTTTTACGTGTTTTGGGGTCTCCATTAGGTTTTGTTGGGTTCTTGTTTGTCATTATGTTAAATAGGAGTGGATTGTGGTTTTTGGAGAACATCAGGTAGTTTTAGGGTGGTTTTGGGGTGGATCTATGGTTTTGGGGGATTTTCTTCCAGTTTTGGTGGTGATGCCGTTCTTGTTTGTGGTGTTTTTGATGTTTTTTGGGGTCTCCGTTGGGTTCTGTTGGGTTCTCGTTGGTCATCGTGTTGGAAAAGTGTAAATTGTGGTTTTTGGAGAAGATCAGGTAGGTTTAGGGTGTCTTTGGGGTGGATCTATGGTTTTGGGGGATTTTCTTCCAGTTTTGGTGGTGATGCCGTTCTTGTTTGGGGTGTTTTTGACGTTTTTTGGGGCCTCTGTTGGGTTCTGTTGGGTTCTCTTTGGTCATCGTGTTGGAAAAGTGTAAATTGTGGTTTTTGGAGAACATCAGGTAGGTTTAGGGTGTCTTTGGGGTGGATCTATGGTTTTGGGGGATTTTCTTCCAGTTTTGGTGGTGATGCCGTTCTTGTTTGGGGTGTTTTTGACGTTTTTTGGGGTCTCTGTTGGGTTCTGTTGGGTTCTCGTTGGTCATCGTGTTGTAAAAGTGTAAATTGTGGGTTTTGGAGAACTTCAGGTAGGTTTAGGGGGACTTTTCGCGTGGATTCATGGTATTTGGGTTTTCTTCTTTTTGGGGGAGTGATCCTCTCCTTTCTTCATTATGTTAAATAGGAGTGGATTGTGGGTTTTGGAGAACATCAGGTAGTTTTAGGGTGGTTTTGGGGTGGATCTATGGTTTTGGGGGATTTTCTTCCAGTTTTGGGGGTGATGCCGTTCTTGTTTGGGGTGTTTTTGACGTTTTTTGGGGTCTCCGTTGGGTTTTGTTGGGTTCTCGTTGGTTATCATGGTGGAAAAGGGTAAATTGTGGGTTTTGGAGAAAATCAGGTAGGTTTAGGGTGTCTTTGGGGTGGATCTATTGTTTTGGGGGATTTTCTTCCAGTTTTGGGGGTGATGCCGATATTTTTTGGGGTGTTTTTGACGTGTTTTGGGGTCTCCATTAGGTTTTGTTGGGTTCTTGTTTGTCATTATGTTAAATAGGAGTGGATTGTGGGTTTTGGAGAACATCAGGTAGTTTTAGGGTGGTTTTGGGGTGGATCTATGGTTTTGGGGGATTTTCTTCCAGTTTTGGTGGTGATGCCGTTCTTGTTTGGGGTATTTTTGACGTTTTTTGGGGTCTCTGTTGGGTTCTGTTGGATTCTCGTTGGTCATCGTGTTGGAAAAGTGTAAATTGTGTTTTTTGGAGAAGATCAGGTAGGTTTAGGGTGTCTTTGGGGTGGATCTATGGTTTTGGGGGATTTTCTTCCAGTTTTGGGGGTGATGCCGTTCTTGTTTGGGGTGTTTTTGACGTGTTTTGGGGTCTCCGTTGGGTTTTGTTGCGTTCTCGTTGGTTATCATGGTGGAAAAGGGTAAAATGTGGGTTTTGGAGAAAATCAGGTAGGTTTAGGGTGTCTTTGGGGTGGATCTAGGATTCCTAGTGATTACGTTCTGTCAGTTTGGGGTGACTGCCGTCTTTGTTTGGGGTGTTTTTGACGTTTTTTGGGGTCTCCGTTGGGTTTTGTTGGGTTCTCGTTGGTTATCATGGTGGAAAAGTGTAAATTGTGGGTTTTGGAGAACGTCAGGTAGGTTTAGGGTGGTTTTGGGTGGATCTATGGTTTTGGCGTATTTTCTTCCAGTTTTGGGGGTGATGCCGATATTTTTTGTGGTGTTTTTTACGTATTTTGGGGTCTCCATTAGGTTTTGTTGGGTTCTTGTTTGTCATTATGTTAAATAGGAGTGGATTGTGTGTTTTGGAGAACATCAGGTAGTTTTAGGGTGGTTTGGGGTGGATCTATGGTTTTGGGGGATTTTCTTCCAGTTTTGGTGGTGATGCCGTTCTTGTTTGGGGTGTTTTTGACGTTTTTTGGGGTCTCTGTTGGGTTCTGTTGGGTTCTCGATGGTCATCGTGTTGGAAAAGTGTAAATTGTGGGTTTTGGAGAACATCAGGTAGGTTTAGGGTGTCTTTGGGGTGGATCTATGGTTTTGGGGGATTTTCTTCCAGTTTTGGTGGTGATGCCGTTCTTGTTTGGGGTGTTTTTGACGTGTTTTGGTGTCTCCATTAGGTTTTGTTGGGTTCTTGTTTGTCATTATGTTAAATAGGTGTGGATTGTGGGTTTTGGAGAACATCAGGTAGGTTTAGGGTGTCTTTGGGGTGGATCTATGGTTTTGGGGGATTTTCTTCCAGTTTTGGGGGTGATGCCGTTCTTGTTTGGGGTGTTTTTGACGTTTTTTGGGGTCTCCGTTGGGTTTTGTTGGGTTCTCGTTGGTTATCATGGTGGAAAAGGGTAAATTGTGGGTTTTTGGAGAACATCAGGTAGGTTTAGGGTGGTTTTGGGGTGGATTTATGGTTTTGGCGTATTTTCTTCCAGTTTTGGGGTGATGCCGATATTTTTTGGGGTGTTTTTTACGTTTTTGGCGTCTCCATTAGGTCTTTGTTGGGTTCTTGTTTGTCATTATGTTAAATAGGAGTGGATTGTGGGTTTTGGAGAACATCAGGTAGTTTTAGGGTGGTTTTGGGGTGGATCTATGGTTTTGGGGGATTTTCTTCCAGTTTTGGTGGTGATGCCGTTCTTGTTTGGGGTGTTTTTGATGTTTTTTGGGGTCTCCGTTGGGTTCTGTTGGGTTCTCGTTGGTCATCGTGTTGGAAAAGGGTAAATTGTGGTTTTTTGGAGAACATCAGTTAGGTTTAGGGTGTCTTTGGGGTGGATCTATGGTTTTGGGGGATTTTCTTCCAGTTTTGGGGTGATGCCGTTCTTGTTTGGGGTGTTTTGACGTTTTTTTGGGGTCTCCGTTGGGTTTGTTGGGTTCTCGTTGGTTCATCGTGGTGGAAAAGGGTAAATTGTGGGTTTTGGAGAAGATCAGGTAGGTTTAGGGTGTCTTTGGGGTGGATCTATGGTTTTGGGGGATTTTCTTCCAGTTTTGGGGTGATGCCGATATTTTTTGTGGTGTTTTTGACGTGTTTTGGGGTCTCCATTAGGTTTTGTTGGGTTCTTGTTTGTCATTATGTTAAATAGGAGTGGATTGTGGGTTTTGGAGAACATCAGGTAGGTTTAGGGTGTTTGGGGTGGATCTATGGTTTTGGGGGATTTTTCTTCCAGTTTTGGTGGTGATGCCGTTCTTGTTTGGGGTGTTTTTGACGTTTTTTGGGATCTCTGTTGGGTTCTGTTGGGTTCTCGTTGGTCATCGTGTTGGAAAAGGGTAAATTGTGGGTTTTGGAGAACATCAGGTAGTTTTAGGGTGGTTTTGGGGTGGATCTATGGTTTTGGGGGATTTTCTTCCAGTTTTGGGGGTGATGCCGTTCTTGTTTGGGGTGTTTTTGACGTTTTTTTGGGTCTCCGTTGGGTTTTGTTGGGTTCTCGTTGGTTATCATGGTGGAAAAAGGGTAAATTGTGGGTTTTGGAGAAAATCAGGTAGGTTTAGGGTCTTTGGGGTGGATCTATGTTTTGGGGGATTTTCTTCAGTTTTGGGGGTGATGCCGATATTTTTTGGGGGTGTTTTTTACGTGTTTTGTGGTCTCCATTAGGTTTTGTTGTGTTGTGTTTGTCATTATGTTAAATAGGAGTGATTGTGGGTTTTGGAGAACATCAGGTAGTTTTAGGGTGGTTTTGGGGCGGATCTATGGTTTTGGGGGATTTTCTTCCAGTTTTGGTGGTGATGCCGTTCTTGTTTGGGGTGTTTTGACGTTTTTTGGGGTCTCCGTTGGGTTTTGTTGGGTTCTCGTTGGGTATCATGGTGGAAAAGGGTAAATTGTGGGTTTGGAGAACATCAGGTAGGTTTAGGGTGGTTTTGGGGTGGATCTATGGTTTTGGGGATTTTCTTTCCAGTTTTGGTGGTGATGCCGTTCTTGTTTGTGGTGTTTTTGATGTTTTTTGGGGTCTCCGTTGGGTTCTGTTGGGTTCTCGTTGGTCATCGTGTTGGAAAAGTGTAAATTGTGGTTTTTGGAGAAGATCAGGTAGGTTTAGGGTGTCTTTGGGGTGGCATCTATGGTTTTAGGGGGATTTTCTTCCAGTTTTGGTGGTGATGCCGTTCTTGTTTGGGGTGTTTTTGACGTTTTTTGGGGCCTCTGTTGGGTTCTGTTGGGTTCTCGTTGGTCATCGTGTTGGAAAAGGTAAACTGTGGTTTTTGGAGAAACATCAGGTAGGTTTAGGGGTCTTTGGGGTGGATCTATGGTTTTGGGGATTTTCTTCCAGTTTTGGTGGTGATGCCGTTCTTGTTGGGGTGTTTTTGACGTTTTTTGGGGTCTCTGTTGGGTTCTGTTGGGTTCTCGTTGGTCATACCGTGTTGTAAAAGTGTAAATTGTGGGTTTTGAGAACTTCAGGTAGTGTAGGGGGACTTTTCGCGTGGATCTCATGGTATTTGGGTTTTCTTCTTTTGGGGAGTGATCCTCTCCTTTCTTCATTATGTTAAATAGGAGTGGATTGTGGTTTTGGAGAACATCAGGTAGTTTAGGGTGGTTTGGGGTGGATCTATGGTTTGGGGATTTTCTTCCAGTTTTGGGGTGATGCCGTTCTTGTTTGGGGGTTTTTGACGTTTTTTGGGTCTCCGTTGGGTTTTGTTGGTTCTCGTTGGTTATCATGGTGGAAAAGGGTAAATTGGGGTTTTGGAGAAAATCAGGTAGGTTTAGGGTGTCTTTGGGGTGGATCTATTGTTTTGGGGGATTTTCTTCAGTTTTGGGGTGATGCCGATATTTTTTGGGGTGTTTTTACGTGTTTTGGTGTCTCCATTAGGGTTTTGTTGGGTTCTTGTTTGTCATTATGTTAAATAGGAGTGGATTGTGGGTTTTGGAGAACATCAGGTAGTTTTAGGGGTGTTTGGGGTGGATCTATGGTTTTGGGGATTTTCTTCCAGTTTGGTGGGTGGTTTGCCGTTCTTTTGGGTATTTTGACGTTTTTTGGGGTCTCTGTTGGGTTCTGTTGGATTCTCGTTGGTCATCGTGTTGTAAAAGGGTAAATTGTGGTTTTTGGAGAAGATCAGGTAGGTTTAGGGTGTCTTTGGGGTGGATCTACGTTTTGGGGGATTTTCTTCCAGTTTGGGGGTGATGCCGTTCTTGTTTGGGGTGTTTTTGACGTGTTTTGGGGTCTCCGTTGGGTTTTGTTGGGTTCTCGTTGGTTATCATGGTGGAAAAGGGTAAAATGTGGGTTTTGGAGAAAATCAGGTAGGTTTAGGGTGTCTTGGGGTGGATCTATGGTTTTGGGGGATTTTCTTCCAGTTTTGGGGTGATGCCGTTCTTGTTTGGGGTGTTTTTGACGTTTTTTGGGGTCTCCGTTGGGTTTTGTTGGTTCTCGTTGGTTATCATGGTGGAAAAGGGAAATTGGGGTTTTGGAGAACGTCAGGTAGGTTTAGGGTGGTTTTGGGGTGGATCTATGGTTTTGGCGTATTTTCTTCCAGTTTTGGGGGTGATGCCGATATTTTTTGTGGTGTTTTTTACGTATTTTGGGGTCTCCATTAGGTTTTGTTGGGTTCTTGTTTGTCATTATGTTAAATAGGAGTGGATTGTGTGTTTGGAGAACATCAGGTAGTTTTAGGGTGGTTTTGGGGTGGATCTATGGTTTTGGGGGATTTTCTTCCAGTTTGGTGGTGATGCCGTTCTTGTTTGGGTGTTTTTGACGTTTTTGGGGTCTCTGTTGGGTTCTGTTGGGTTCTCGATGGTCATCGTGTTGGAAAAGTGTAAATTGTGGGTTTTGGAGAAGATCAGGTAGGTTTAGGGTGTCTTTGGGTGGATCTATGGTTTTGGGGGATTTTCTTCCAGTTTTGGTGGTGATGCCGTTCTTGTTTGGGGTGTTTTTGACGTGTTTTGGTGTCTCCATTAGGTTTTGTTGGGTTCTTGTTTGTCATTATGTTAAATAGGTGTGGATTGTGGGTTTTGGAGAACATCAGGTAGGTTTAGGGTGTCTTTGGGGTGGATCTATGGTTTTGGGGGATTTTCTTCCAGTTTTGGGGGTGATGCCGTTCTTGTTTGGGGTGTTTTTGACGTTTTTTGGGGTCTCCGTTGGGTTTTGTTGGGTTCTCGTTGGTTATCATGGTGGAAAAGGGTAAATGTGTGGGTTTTGGAGACATCAGGTAGGTTTAGGGTGGTTTTGGGGTGGATCTATGGTTTTGGCGTATTTTCTTCCAGTTTTTGGGGGTGATGCCGATATTTTTTGGGGTGTTTTTTACGTGTTTTGGGGTCTCCATTAGGTTTTGTTGGGTTCTTGTTTGTCATTATGTTAAATAGGAGTGGATTGTGGGTTTTGGAGAACATCAGGTAGTTTAGGGTGGTTTGGGGTGGATCTATGGTTTTGGGGGATTTTCTTCCAGTTTTGGTGGTGATGCCGTTCTTGTTTGGGGTGTTTTTGATGTTTTTTGGGGTCTCCGTTGGGTTCTGTTGGGTTCTCGTTGGTCATCGTGTTGGAAAAGGGTAAATTGTGTTTTTTGGAGAACATCAGGTAGGTTTAGGGTGTCTTTGGGGTGGATCTATGGTTTTGGGGATTTTCTTCCAGTTTTTGGGGTGATGCCGTTCTTGTTTGGGGTGTTTTTGACGTTTTTTGGGGGTCTCCGTTGGGTTTTGTTGGGTTCTCGTTGGTTATCGTGGTGGAAAAGGGTAAATTGTGGGTTTTGGAGAAGATCAGGTAGGTTTAGGGTGTCTTTGGGGTGGATCTATGGTTTTTGGGGGATTTTCTTCCAGTTTTGGGGGTGATGCCGATATTTTTTTGGTGTTTTTTACGTGTTTTGGGGTCTCCATTAGTTTTGTTGGGTTCTTGTTTGTCATTATGTTAAATAGGAGTGGATTGTGGGTTTTGGAGAACATCAGGTAGGTTTAGGGTGGTTTTGGGGTGGATCTATGGTTTTGGGGGATTTTCTTCCAGTTTTGGTGGTGATGCCGTTCTTGTTTGGGGTGTTTTGACGTTTTTTGGGGTCTCTGTTGGGTTCTGTTGGGTTCTCGTTGGTCATCGTGTTGTAAAAGTGTAAATTGTGGGTTTTGGAGAACTTCAGGTAGGTTTAGGGGGACTTTTCGCGTGGATTCATGGTATTTGGGTTTTCTTCTTTTTGGGGGAGTGATCCTCTCCTTTCCTTCATTATGTTAAATAGGAGTGGATTGTGGGTTTTGGAGAACATCAGGTAGTTTTAGGGTGGTTTTGGGGTGGATCTATGGTTTTGGGGGATTTTCTTCCAGTTTTGGTGGTGATGCCGTTCTTGTTTGGGGTGTTTTTGACGTTTTTTGGGGTCTCCGTTGGGTTTGTTGGAGTTCTCGTTGGTTATCATGGTGGAAAAAGGTAAATTGTGGTTTTTGGAGAAGATCAAGGTAGGTTTAGGGTGTCTTTGGGGTGGATCTATGGTTTTGGGGGATTTTCTTCCAGTTTTGGTGGTGATGCCGTTCTTGTTTGGGGTGTTTTTTGACGTTTTTTGGGGTCTCTGTTGGGTTCTGTTGGGTTCTCGTTGGTCATCGTGTTGTTAAAGTGTAAATTGTGGGTTTTGGAGTACTTCAGGTAGGTTTAGGGGGACTTTTCGCGTGGATTCATGGTATTTGGGTTTTCTTCTTTTTGGGGGAGTGATCCTCTCCTTTCTTCATTATGTGAAATAGGAGTGGATTGTGGGTTTTGGAGAACATCAGGTAGTTTTAGGGTGGTTTTGGGGTGGATCTATGGTTTTGGGGGATTTTCTTCCAGTTTTGGGGGTGATGCCGATATTTTTTGGGGTGTTTTTGACGTGTTTTGGTGTCTCCATTAGGTTTTGTTGGGTTCTTGTTTGTCATTATGTTAAAATAGGTGTGGATTGTGGGTTTGGAGAACATCAGGTAGGTTTAGGGTGGTTTTGGGGTGGATCTATGGTTTTGGGGGATTTTCTTCCAGTTTTGGTGGTGATGCCGTTCTTGTTTGGGGTGGTTTTTGACGTTTTTGGGGGTCTCTGTTGGGTTCTGTTGGGTTCTCGTTGGTCATCGTGTTGGAAAAGGGTAAATTGTGGTTTTTGGAGAACATCAGGTAGGTTTTGGGTGTCTTTGGGGTGGATCTATGGTTTTGGGGATTTTCTTCCAGTTTTGGTGGTGATGCCGTTCTTGTTTGGGGTGTTTTTGACGTGTTTTGGGGTCTCCATTAGGTTTTGTTGGTTTCTTGTTTGTCATTATGTTAAATAGGTGTGGATTGTGGGTTTTGGAGAACATCAGGTAGGTTTAGGGTGTCTTTGGGGTGGGATCTATGGTTTTGGGGGATTTTCTTCCAGTTTTGGGGGTGATGCCGTCTTGTTTGGGTGTTTTTGACGTTTTTTGGGGTCTCCGTTGGGTTTTGTTGGGTTCTCGTGGTTATCATGGTGGAAAAGGTTAAATTGTGTGTTTTGGAGAACATCAGGTAGGTTTAGGGTGGTTTTGGGGTGGATCTATGGTTTTGGCGATTTTCTTCCAGTTTTGGGGGGTGATGCCGATATTTTTTGTGGTGTTTTTTACGTATTTTGGGGTCTCCATTAGGTTTTGTTGGGTTCTTGTTTGTCATTATGTTAAATAGGAGTGGATTGTGGTTTTTGGAGAACATCAGGTAGTTTTAGGGTGGTTTTGGGGTGGATCTATGGTTTTGGGGGATTTTCTTCCAGTTTTGGGGGTGATGCCGTTCTTGTTTGGGGTGTTTTTACGTGTTTTGGGGTCTCCATTAGGTTTTGTTGGGTTCTTGTTTGTCATTATGTTAAATAGGAGTGGATTGTGTGTTTTGGAGAACATCAGGTAGTTTTAGGGTGGTTTTGGGGTGGATCTATGGTTTTGGGGGATTTTCTTCCAGTTTTGGGGGTGATGCGTTCTTTTTTGGGTGTTTTTGACGTTTTTTGGGGTCTCTGTTGGGTTCTGTTGGGTTCTCGTTGGTCATCGTGTTGGAAAAGGGTAAATTGTGGTTTTGGAGAACATCAGGTAGGTTTAGGGTGTCTTTGGGGTGGATCTATGGTTTTGGGGGATTTTTCTTCCAGTTTTGGCTGGTGATGCCGTTCTTGTTTGGGGTGTTTTTGACGTGTTTTGGTGTCTCCATTAGGTTTTGTTGGGTTCTTGTTTGTCATTATGTTAAATAGGTGTGGATTGTGGTTTTGGAGAACATCAGGTAGGTTTAGGGTGTCTTTGGGGTGGATCTATGGTTTTGGGGGATTTTCTTCCAGTTTTGGGGGTGATGCCGTTCTTGTTTGGGGTGTTTTTGACGTGTTTTGGTGTCTCCATTTGGTTTTGTTGGGTTCTTGTTTGTCATTATGTTAAATAGGTGTGTGATTGTGGTTTTGGAGAACATCAGGTAGGTTAGGGTGGTTTTGGGGTGGATCTATGGTTTTGGCGTATTTTCTTCCAGTTTTGGGGGTGATGCCGATATTTTTTGGGGTGTTTTTTACGTATTTTGGGGTCTCCATTAGGTTTTGTTGGGTCTTGTTTGTCATTATGTTAAATAGGAGTGGACTGTGTGTTTTGGAGAACATCAGGTAGTTTTAGGGTGGTTTTGGGTGGATCTATGGTTTTGGGGGATTTTCTTCCAGTTTTGGTGGTGATGCCGTTCTTGTTTGGGGTGTTTTTGACGTTTTTTGGGGTCTCTGTTGGGTTCTGTTGGGTTCTCGTTGGTCATCGTGTTGTAAAAGTGTAAATTGTGGGTTTTGGAGAACTCAGGTAGGTTTAGGGGGACTTTTCGCGTGGATTCATGGTATTTGGGTTTTCTTCTTTTTGGGGGAGTGATCCTCTCCTTTCTTCATTATGTTAAATAGGAGTGGATTGTGGGTTTTGGAGAACATCAGGTAGTTTTAGGGTGGTTTTGGGGTGGGATCTATGGTTTTGGGGGATTTTCTTCCAGTTTTGGGGGTGATGCCGTTCTTGTTTGGGTGTTTTTGACGTTTTTTGGGGTCTCTGTTGGGTTCTGTTGGGTTCTCGTTGGTCATCGTGTTGGAAAAGGGTAAATTGTGGTTTTTGGAGAAGATCAGGTAGGTTTAGGGTGTCTTTGGGGTTGATCTATGGTTTTGGGGGATTTTCTTCCAGTTTTGGGTGGTGATGCCGTTCTTGTTTGGGGTGTTTTTTGACGTTTTTGGGGGTCTCCGTTGGGTTTTGTTGGGTTCTCGTTGGTTATCATGGTAGAAAAGGGTAAATTTGTGGGTTTTGGGAGAACATCAGGTAGTTTTAGGGTGGTTTTGGGGTGGATCTATGGTTTTGGGGTATTTTCTTCCAGTTTTGGTGGTGATGCCGTTCTTGTTTGGGGGTGTTTTGACGTTTTTGGGGTCTCTGTTGGGTTCTGTTGGGTTCTCGTTGGTCATCGTGTTGTAAAAGTGTAAATTGTGGGTTTTGGAGAACTTCAGGTAGGTTTAGGGGGACTTTTCGCGTGGATTCATGGTATTTGGGTTTTCTTCTTTTTGGGGGAGTGATCCTCTCCTTTCTTCATTATGTTAAATAGGAGTGGATTGTGGTGTTTGGAGAACATCAGGTAGTTTTAGGGTGGTTTTGGGGTGGATCTATGGTTTTGGGGGATTTTCTTCCAGTTTTGGGGGTGATGCCGTTCTTGTTTGGGGTGTTTTTGACGTTTTTTGGGGTCTCTGTTGGGTTTCTGTTGGGTTCTCGTTGGTCATCGTGTTGGAAAAGGGTAAATTGTGGTTTTGGAGAAGATCAGGTAGGTTTAGGGTGTCTTTGGGGTTGATCTATGGTTTTGGGGGATTTTCTTCCAGTTTTGGTGGTGATGCCGTTCTTGTTTGGGGTGTTTTTGACGTTTTTGGGGGTCTCCGTTGGGTTTTGTTGGTTCTCGTTGGTTATCATGGTAGAAAAGGTAAATTGTGGGTTTGGAGAACATCAGGTAGGTTTAGGGTGGTTTGGGGTGGATCTATGGTTTTGGGGTATTTTCTTCCAGTTTTGGTGGTGATGCCGTTCTTGTTTGGGGTGTTTTGACGTTTTTTGGGGTCTCTGTTGGGTTCTGTTGGGTTCTCGTTGGTCATCGTGTTGTAAAAGTGTAAATTGTGGGTTTTGGAGAACTTCAGGTAGGTTTAGGGGGACTTTTCGCGTGGATTCATGGTATTTGGGTTTTCTTCTTTTTGGGGGAGTGATCCTCTCCTTTCTTCATTATGTTAAATAGGAGTGGATTGTGGGTTTTGGAGAACATCAGGTAGTTTTAGGGTGGTTTTGGGGTGGATCTATGGTTTTGGGGGATTTTCTTCCAGTTTTGGTGGTGATGCCGTTCTTGTTTGGGGTGTTTTTGACGTTTTTTGGGGTCTCTGTTGGGTTCTGTTGGGTTCTCGTTGGTCATCGTGTTGGAAAAGGGTAAATTGTGGTTTTTGGAGAACATCAGGTAGGTTTAGGGTGGTTTTGGGGTGGATCTATGGTTTTGGGGGATTTTCTTCCAGTTTTGGTGGTGATGCCGTTCTTGTTTGGGGTGTTTTTGACGTGTTTTGGTGTCTCCATTAGGTTTTGTTGGGTTCTTGTTTGTCATTATGATAAATAGGAGTGGATTGTGGTTTTTGGAGAACATCAGGTAGTTTAGGGTGGTTTTGGGGTGGATCTATGGTTTTGGGGGATTTTCTTCCAGTTTTGGGGTGATGCCGTTCTTGTTTGGGGTGTTTTTGACGTTTTTTGGGGTCTCTGTTGGGTTCTGTTGGGTTCTCGTTGGTCATCGTGTTGTAAAGGTTAAATTGTGGGTTTTTGGAGAACATCAGGTAGGTTTAGGGTGTCTTTGGGGTGGATCTATGGTTTTGGGGGATTTTCTTCCAGTTTTGGTGGTGATGCCGTTCTTGTTTGGGGTGTTTTTGACGTGTTTTGGTGTCTCCATTAGGTTTTGTTTGTGTTCTTGTTTGTCATTATGTTAAATAGGAGTGGACTGTGTGTTTTGGAGAACATCAGGTAGTTTTAGGGTGGTTTTGGGGTGGATCTATGGTTTTGGGGGATTTTCTTCCAGTTTGTGGTGGTGATGCCGTTCTTGTTTGGGGGTGTTTTTGACGTTTTTTGGGGTCTCTGTTGGGTTCTGTTGGTCTCGTTGGTCATCGTGTTGTAAAAGTGTAAATTGTGGGTTTTGGAGAACTTCAGGTAGGTTTAGGGGGACTTTCGGTGGATTCATGGTATTTGGGTTTTCTTCTTTTTGGGGAGTGATCCTCTCTTTCTTCATTATGTTAAATAGGAGTGGATTGTGGGTTTTGGAGAACATCAGGTAGTTTTAGGGTGGTTTTGGGGTGGATCTATGGTTTTTGGGGGATTTTCTTCCAGTTTTGGGGTGATGCCGTTCTTGTTTGGGGTGTTTTTGACGTTTTTTGGGGTCTCTGTTGGGTTCTGTTGGGTTCTCGTTGGTCATCGTGTTGGAAAAGGGTAATTGTGGTTTTGGAGAAGATCAGGTAGGGTTTAGGGTGTCTTTGGGGTTGATCTATGGTTTTGGGGGATTTTCTTCCAGTTTTGGTGGTGATGCCGTCTTGTTTGGGGTGTTTTTGACGTTTTTGGGGGTCTCCGTTGGGTTTTGTTGGGTTCTCGTTGGTTATCATGGTAGAAAAGGGTAAATTGTGGGTTTTGGAGAACATCAGGTAGTTTTAGGGTGGTTTTGGGGTGGATCTATGGTTTTGGGGTATTTTCTTCCAGTTTTGGTGGTGATGCCGTTCTTGTTTGGGGTGTTTTTGACGTTTTTTGGGGTCTCTGTTGGGTTCTGTTGGTTCTCGTTGGTCATCGTGTTGTAAAGTGTAAATTGTGGGTTTTGGAGAACTTCAGGTAGGTTTAGGGGGACTTTTCGCGTGGATTCATGGTATTTGGGTTTTCTTCTTTTTGGGGGAGTGATCCTCTCCTTTCTTCATTATGTTAAATAGGAGTGGATTGTGGGTTTTGGAGAACATCAGGTAGTTTTAGGGTGGTTTTGGGGTGGATCTATGGTTTTGGGGGATTTTCTTCCAGTTTTGGGGGTGATGCCGTTTCTTGTTTGGGGTGTTTTTGACGTTTTTTGGGGTCTCTGTTGGGTTCTGTTGGGTTCTCGTTGGTCATCGTGTTGGAAAAGGGTAAATTGTGGTTTTTGGAGAAGATCAGGTAGGTTTAGGGTGTCTTTGGGGTTGATCTATGGTTTTGGGGGATTTTCTTCCAGTTTTGGTGGTGATGCCGTTCTTGTTTGGGGTGTTTTTGACGTTTTTGGGGTCTCCGTTGGGTTTTGTTGGGTCTCGTTGGTTATCATGGTAGAAAAGGGTAAATTGTGGGTTTTGGAGAACATCAGGTAGGTTTAGGGTGGTTTTGGGGTGGATCTATGGTTTTGGGGGTATTTTCTTCCAGTTTTGGTGGTGATGCCGTTCTTGTTTGGGGTGTTTTTGACGTTTTTTGGGGTCTCTGTTGGGTTCTGTTGGGTTCTCGTTGGTCATCGTGTTGTAAAAGTGTAAATTGTGGGTTTTGGAGAACTTCAGGTAGGTTTAGGGGGACTTTTCGCGTGGATTCATGGTATTTGGGTTTTCTTCTTTTTGGGGGAGTGATCCTCTCCTTTCTTCATTATGTTAAATAGGAGTGGATTGTGGGTTTTGGAGAACATCAGGGTAGTTTTAGGGTGGTTTTGGGGTGGGATCTATGGTTTTGGGGGATTTTCTTCCAGTTTTGGTGGTGATGCCGTTCTTGTTTGGGGTGTTTTTGACGTTTTTTGGGGTCTCTGTTGGGTTCTGTTGGGTTCTCGTTGGTCATCGTGTTGGAAAAGGGTAAATTGTGGTTTTTGGAGAACATCAGGTAGGTTTAGGGTGGTTTTGGGGGGATCTATGGTTTGGGGGATTTTCTTCCAGTTTTGGTGGTGATGCCGTTCTTGTTTTGGGGTGTTTTTGACGTGTTTTGGTGTCTCCATTAGGTTTTGTTGGGTTCTTGTTTGTCATTATGTTAAATAGGAGTGGATTGTGGTTTTTGGAGAACATCAGGTAGTTTTAGGGTGGTTTTGGGGTGGATCTATGGTTTTGGGGGATTTTCTTCCAAGTTTTGGGGGTGATGCCGTTCTTGTTTGGGGTGTTTTTGACGTTTTTTGGGGTCTCTGTTGGGTTCTGTTGGGTTCTCGTTGGTCATCGTGTTGTAAAAGGTTAAATTGTGGTTTTTGGAGAACATCAGGTAGGTTTAGGGTGTCTTTGGGGTGGATCTATGGTTTTGGGGGATTTTCTTCCAGTTTTGGTGGTGATGCCGTTCTTGTTTGGGGTGTTTTGACGTGTTTTGGTGTCTCCATTAGGTTTGTTGTGTTCTTGTTTGTCATTATGTTAAATAGGTGTGGATTGTGGTTTTTGGAGAAGATCAGGTAGGTTTAGGGTGTCTTTGGGGTGGATCTATGGTTTTGGGGGATTTTCTTCCAGTTTTGGGGGTGATGCCGTTCTTGTTTGGGGTGTTTTTGACGTTTTTTGGGGTCTCCGTTGGGTTTGTTGGGTTCTCGTTGGTTATCATGGTGAAAAGGGTAAATTGTGGGTTTTGGAGAACATCAGGTAGGTTTAGGGTGGTTTTGGGGTGGATCTATGGTTTTGGCGTATTTTCTTCCAGTTTTGGGGGTGATGCCGATATTTTTTGGGGTGTTTTTTACGTGTTTTGGCGTCTCCATTAGGTTTTGTTGGGTTCTTGTTTGTCATTATGTTAAATAGGAGTGGATTGTGGGTTTTGGAGAACATCAGGTAGTTTTAGGGTGGTTTTGGGGTGGATCTATGGTTTTGGGGGATTTTCTTCCAGTTTTGGTGGTGATGCCGTTCTTGTTTGGGTGTTTTTGACGTTTTTTGGGGTCTCTGTTGGGTTCTGTTGGGTTCTCGTTGGTCATCGTGTTGGAAAAGGGTAAATTGTGGGTTTTGAGAACTTCAGGTAGGTTTAGGGGGGCTTTTCGCGTGGGTTCATGGTATTTGGGTTTTCTTCTTTTTGGGGGGAGTGATCCTCTCCTTTCTTCATTATGTTAAATAGGAGTGGATTGGTGGTTTTGGAGAACATCAGGTAGTTTTAGGGTGGTTTTGGGGTGGATCTATGGTTTTGGGGGATTTTCTTCCAGTTTTGGGGGTGATGCCGTTCTTGTTTGGGGTGTTTTTGACGTTTTTTTGGGGTCTCCGTTGGGTTTTTGTTGGGTTCTCGTTTGGTTATCATGGTGGAAAAGGGTAAAATTGTGGGTTTTGGAGAACATCAGGTCGGTTTAGGGTGGTTTTGGGGTGGATCTATGGTTTTGGGGGATTTTCTTCCAGTTTTGGTGGTGATGCCTTTCTTGTTTGGGGTGTTTTTGACGTTTTTTGGGGTCTCTGTTGGGTGCTTTTGGGTTCTCGTTGGTCATCGTGTTGTAAAAGTGTAAATTGTGGGTTTTGGAGAACTTCAGGTAGGTTTAGGGGGACTTTTCGCGTGGATTCATGGTATTTGGGTTTTCTTCTTTTTGGGGGAGTGATCCTCTCCTTTCTTCATTATGTTAAATAGGAGTGGATTGTGGGTTTTGGAGAACATCAGTAGTTTTAGGGTGGTTTTGGGTGGATCTATGGTTTTGGGGGATTTTCTTCCAGTTTTGGGGGTGATGCCATTCTTGTTTGGGGGTTTTTTGACGTTTTTTGGGGTCTCCGTTGGGTTTTGTTGGGTTCTCGTTGGTTATCATGGTGGAAAAGGTAAATTGTGGGTTTTGGAGAAAATCAGGTAGTTTTAGGGTGGTTTTGGGGTGGATCTATGGTTTTGGGGGGATTTTCTTCCAGTTTTGGTGGTGATGCCGTTCTTGTTTGGGGTGTTTTTGACGTTTTTTTGGGGTCTCTGTTGGGGTTCTGTTGTGTTCTCGTTGGTCATCGTGTTGGAAAAGGGTAAATTGTGGGTTTTGGAGAACATCAGGTAGGTTTAGGGTGTCTTTGGGGTGGATCTATGGTTTTGGGGGATTTTCTTCCAGTTTTGGTGGTGATGCCGTTCTTGTTTGGGTGTTTTTGACGTTTTTTGGGGTCTCTGTTGGGTTCTGTTGGGTTCTCGTTGGTCATCGTGTTGGAAAAGGGTAAATTGTGGTTTTTGGAGAACATCAGGTAGGTTTAGGGTGTCTTTGGGGTGGATCTATGGTTTTGGGGGATTTTCTTCAGTTTTGGTGGTGATGCCGTTCTTGTTTGGGTGTTTTTGACGTTTTTTGGGGTCTCCGTTGGGTTTTGTTGGGTTCTCGTTGGTTATCATGGTGGAAAAGGGTAAATTGTGGGTTTTGGAGAACATCAGGTAGGTTTAGGGTGGTTTTGGGGTGGATCTATGGTTTTGGGGATTTTCTTCCAGTTTTGGGGGTGATGCCGTTCTTGTTTGGGGTGTTTTTGACGTGTTTTGGTGTCTCCATTAGGTTTTGTTGGTTCTTGTTTGTCATTATGTTAAATAGGTGTGGATTGTGGGTTTTGGAGAACATCAGGTAGGTTTAGGGTGTCTTTGGGGTGGATCTATGGTTTTGGGGGATTTTGTTCCTGTTTTGGGGGTGATGCCGTCTTTTTTTGGGGTGTTTTTGACGTTTTTTGGGTCTCCGTTGGGTTTTGTTGGGTTCTCGTTGGTTATCATGGTGGAAAAGGGTAAATTGTGGGTTTTGGAGAAAATCAGGTAGGTTTAGGGTGTCTTTGGGTGGATCTATTGTTTGGGGGATTTTCTTCCAGTTTTGGGGGTGATGCCGATATTTTTTGGGGTGTTTTTTACGTGTTTTGGGTCTCCATTAGGTTTTGTTGGGTTCTTGTTTGTCATTATGTTAAATAGGAGTGGATTGTGTGTTTTGGAGAACATCAGGTAGTTTTAGGGTGGTTTTGGGGTGGATCTATGGTTTTGGGGGATTTTCTTCCAGTTTTGGGGGTGATGCCGTTCTTGTTTGGGGTGTTTTTGACGTTTTTTTGGGGTCTCTGTTGGGTTCTGTTGGGTTCTCGTTGGTCATCGTGTTGGAAAAGGGTAAATTGTGGTTTTTGGAGAACATCAGGTAGGTTTAGGGTGTCTTTGGGGTGGATCTATGGTTTTGGGGGGATTTTCTTCCAGTTTTGGCTGGTGATGCCGTTCTTGTTTGGGGTGTTTTTGACGTGTTTTGGTGTCTCCATTAGGTTTTGTTGGGTTCTTGTTTGTCATTATGTTAAATAGGTGTGGATGTGGTTTTTGGAGAACATCAGGTAGTTTAGGGTGTCTTTTGGGTGGATCTATGGTTTTGGGGGATTTCTTCCAGTTTTGGTGGTGATGCCGTTCTTGTTTGGGGTGTTTTTGACGTGTTTTGGTGTCTCCATTAGGTTTTGTTGGGTTCTTGTTTGTCATTATGTTAAATAGGTGTGGGATTGTGGTTTTTGGAGAACATCAGGTAGGTTTAGGGTGGTTTTGGGGTGGATCTATGGTTTTGGGGGATTTTCTTCCAGTTTTGGTGGTGATGCCGTTCTTGTTTGGGGTGTTTTTGACGTTTTTGGGGGTCTCTGTTGGGTTCTGTTGGGTTCTCGTTGGTCATCGTGTTGTAAAAGTGTAAATTGTGGTTTTGGAGAACTTCAGGTAGGTTTAGGGGGACTTTTCGCGTGGATTCATGGTATTTGGGTTTTCTTCTTTTTGGGGGAGTGATCCTCTCCTTTCTTCATTATGTTAAATAGGAGTGGATTGTGGGTTTTGGAGAACATCAGGTAGGTTTAGGGTGGTTTTGGGTGGATCTATGGTTTTGGGGGATTTTCTTCCAGTTTTGGGGGTGATGCCGTTCTTGTTTGGGGTGTTTTTGACGTTTTTTGGGGTCTCTGTTGGGTTCTGTTGGGTTCTCGTTGGTCATCGTGTTGGAAAAGGGTAAATTGTGGTTTTTGGAGAACATCAGGTAGGTTTAGGGTGGTTTTGGGGTGGATCTATGGTTTGGGGGATTTTCTTCCAGTTTTGGTGGTGATGCCGTTCTTGTTTGGGGTGTTTTTGACGTGTTTTGGTGTCTCCATTAGGTTTTGTTGTGGTTCTTGTTTGTCATTATGTTAAATAGGAGTGGATTGTGGTTTTTGGAGAACATCAGGTAGTTTTAGGGTGGTTTTGGGGTGGATCTATGGTTTGGGGGATTTTCTTCCAGTTTTGGTGGTGATGCCGTTCTTGTTTGGGGTGTTTTTGACGTTTTTTGGGGTCTCTGTTGGGTTCTGTTGGGTTCTCGTTGGTCATCGTGTTGTAAAAGGTTAAATTGTGGTTTTGGAGAACATCAGGTAGGTTTAGGGTGTCTTTGGGGTGGATCTATGGTTTTGGGGGATTTTCTTCCAGTTTTGGTGGTGATGCCGTTCTTGTTTGGGGTGTTTTTGACGTGTTTTGGTGTCTCCATTAGGTTTTGTTGTGTTCTTGTTTGTCATTATGTTAAATAGGTGTGGATTGTGGTTTTTGGAGAAGATCAGGTAGGTTTAGGGTGTCTTTGGGGTGGATCTATGGTTTTGGGGGATTTTCTTCCAGTTTTGGGGGTGATGCCGTTCTTGTTTGGGGTGTTTTTGACGTTTTTGGGTCTCCGTTGGGTTTTGTTGGGTTCTCGTTGGTTATCATGGTGGAAAAGGGTAAATTGTGGGTTTTGGAGAACATCAGGTAGGTTTAGGGTGGTTTTGGGGTGGATCTATGGTTTTGGCGTATTTTCTTCCAGTTTTGGGGGTGATGCCGATATTTTTTGTGCTGTTTTTTACGTATTTTGGGGTCTCCATTAGGTTTTGTTGGGTTCTTGTTTGTCATTATGTTAAATAGGAGTGGATTGTGGGTTTTGGAGAACATCAGGTAGTTTTAGGGTGGTTTTGGGGTGGATCTATGGTTTTGGGGGATTTTCTTCCAGTTTTGGTGGTGATGCCGTTCTTGTTTGGGGTGTTTTTGACGTTTTTTGGGGTCTCTGTTGGGTTCTGTTGGGTTCTCGTTGGTCATCGTGTTGAAAAGGGTATTTTGTGGGTTTTGGAGAACTTCAGGTAGGTTTAGGGGGGCTTTTCGCGTGGATTCATGGTATTTGGGTTTTCTTCTTTTTGGGGGAGTGATCCTCTCCTTTCTTCATTATGTTAAATAGGAGTGGATTGTGGGTTTTGGAGAAGATCAGGTAGGTTTAGGGTGGTTTTGGGGTGGATCTATGGTTTTGGGGGATTTTCTTCCAGTTTTGGGGGTGATGCCGTTCTTGTTTGGGGTGTTTTTGACGTTTTTTGGGGTCTCCGTTGGGTTTTGTTGGGTTCTCGTTGGTTATCATGGTGGAAAAGGGTAAATTGTGGGTTTTGGAGAACATCAGGTCGGTTTAGGGTGGTTTTGGGGTGGATCTATGGTTTTGGGGGATTTTCTTCCAGTTTTGGTGGTGATGCCTTTCTTGTTTGGGGTGTTTTTGACGTTTTTTGGGGTCTCTGTTGGGTGCTTTTGGGTTCTCGTTGGTCATCGTGTTGTAAAAGTGTAAATTGTGGGTTTTGGAGAACTTCAGGTAGGTTTAGGGGGACTTTTCGCGTGGATTCATGGTATTTGGGTTTTCTTCTTTTTGGGGGAGTGATCCTCTCCTTTCTTCATTATGTTAAATAGGAGTGGATTGTGGGTTTTGGAGAACATCAGGTAGTTTTAGGGTGGTTTTGGGGTGGATCTATGGTTTTGGGGGATTTTCTTCCAGTTTTGGGGGTGATGCCATTCTTGTTTGGGGTGTTTTTGACGTTTTTTGGGGTCTCCGTTGGGTTTTGTTGGGTTCTCGTTGGTTATCATGGTGGAAAAGGGTAAATTGTGGTTTTTGGAGAACATCAGGTAGTTTTAGGGTGGTTTTGGGGTGGATCTATGGTTTTGGGGGATTTTCTTCCAGTTTTGGTGGTGATGCCGTTCTTGTTTGGGGTGTTTTTGACGTTTTTTGGGGTCTCTGTTGGGTTCTGTTGGGTTCTCGTTGGTCATCGTGTTGGAAAAGGGTAAATTGTGGTTTTTGGAGAACATCAGGTAGGTTTAGGGTGTCTTTGGGGTGGATCTATGGTTTTGGGGGATTTTCTTCCAGTTTTGGTGGTGATGCCGTTCTTGTTTGGGGTGTTTTTGACGTTTTTTGGGGTCTCTGTTGGGTTCTGTTGGGTTCTCGTTGGTCATCGTGTTGGAAAAGGGTAAATTGTGGTTTTTGGAGAACATCAGGTAGGTTTAGGGTGTCTTTGGGGTGGATCTATGGTTTTGGGGGATTTTCTTCCAGTTTTGGGGGTGATGCCGTTCTTGTTTGGGGTGTTTTTGACGTTTTTTGGGGTCTCCGTTGGGTTTTGTTGGGTTCTCGTTGGTTATCATGGTGGAAAAGGGTAAATTGTGGTTTTTGGAGAACATCAGGTAGGTTTAGGGTGTCTTTGGGGTGGATCTATGGTTTTGGGGGATTTTCTTCCAGTTTTGGGGTTGATGCCGATATTTTTTGGGGTGTTTTTTACGTGCTTTGGGGTCTCCATTAGGTTTTGTTGAGTTCTTGTTTGTCATTATGTTAAATAGGAGTGGATTGTGGGTTTTGGAGAACATCAGGTAGTTTTAGGGTGGTTTTGGCGTGGATCTATGGTTTTGGGGGATTTTCTTCCAGTTTTGGTGGTGATGCCGTTCTTGTTTGGGGTGTTTTTGACGTTTTTTGGGGTCTCTGTTGGGTTCTGTTGGGTTCTCGTTGGTCATCGTGTTGGAAAAGGGTAAATTGTGGTTTTTGGAGAACATCAGGTAGTTTTAGGGTGGTTTTGGGGTGGATCTATGGTTTTGGGGGATTTTCTTCCAGTTTTGGGGGTGATGCCGTTCTTGTTTGGGGTGTTTTTGACGTTTTTTGGGGTCTCCGTTGGGTTTTGTTGGGTTCTCGTTGGTTATCATGGTGGAAAAGGGTAAATTGTGGGTTTTGGAGAACATCAGGTAGGTTTAGGGTGGTTTTGGGGTGGATCTATGGTTTTGGCGTATTTTCTTCCAGTTTTGGGGGTGATGCCGATATTTTTTCGGGTGTTTTTTACGTGTTTTGGGGTCTCCATTAGGTTTTGTTGGGTTCTTGTTTGTCATTATGTTAAATAGGAGTGGATTGTGGGTTTTGGAGAACATCAGGTAGTTTTAGGGTGGTTTTGGGGTGGATCTATGGTTTTGGGGGATTTTCTTCCAGTTTTGGTGGTGATGCCGTTCTTGTTTGGGGTGTTTTTGACGTTTTTTGGGGTCTCTGTTGGGTTCTGTTGGGTTCTCGTTGGTCATCGTGTTGGAAAAGGGTAAATTGTGGTTTTTGGAGAACATCAGGTAGGTTTAGGGTGTCTTTGGGGTGGATCTATGGTTTTGGGGGATTTTCTTCCAGTTTTGGGGGTGATGCCGTTCTTGTTTGGGGTGTTTTTGACGTTTTTTGGGGTCTCCGTTGGGTTTTGTTGGGTTCTCGTTGGTCATCGTGTTGGAAAAGGGTAAATTGTGGTTTTTGGAGAACATCAGGTAGGTTTAGGGTGTCTTTGGGGTGGTTCTATGGTTTTGGGGGATTTTCTTCCAGTTTTGGTGGTGATGCCGTTCTTGTTTGGGGTGTTTTTGACGTTTTTTGGGGTCTCCGTTGGGTTTTGTTGGATTCTTGTTTGTCATTATGTTAAATAGGAGTGGATTGTGGGTTTTGGAGAACATCAGGTAGTTTTAGGGTGGTTTTGGGGTGGATCTATGGTTTTGGGGGATTTTCTTCCAGTTTTGGGGTTGATGCCGATATTTTTTGGGGTGTTTTTTACGTGTTTTGGGGTCTCCATTAGGTTTTGTTGGGTTCTTGTTTGTCATTATGTTAAATAGGAGTGGATTGTGGGTTTTGGAGAAGATCAGGTAGTTTTAGGGTGGTTTTGGGGTGGATCTATGGTTTTGGGGGATTTTCTTCCAGTTTTGGTGGTGATGCCGTTCTTGTTTGGGGTGTTTTTGACGTTTTTTGGGGTCTCTGTTGGGTTCTGTTGGGTTCTCGTTGGTCATCGTGTTGGAAAAGGGTAAATTGTGGTTTTGGAGAACATCAGGTAGGTTTAGGGTGTCTTTGGGGTGGATCTATGGTTTTGGGGGATTTTCTTCCAGTTTTGGGGGTGATGCCGATATTTTTTGGGGTGTTTTTGACGTGTTTTGGGGTCTCCATTAGGTTTTGTTGGGTTCTTGTTTGTCATTATGTTAAATAGGAGTGGATTGTGGGGTTTGGAGAACATCAGGTAGGTTTAGGGTGGTTTTGGGGTGGATCTATGGTTTTGGGGGATTTTCTTCCAGTTTTGGTGGTGATGCCGTTCTTGTTTGGGGTGTTTTTGACGTTTTTTGGGGTCTCTGTTGGGTTCTGTTGGGTTCTCGTTGGTCATCGTGTTGTAAAAGTGTAAATTGTGGTTTTGGAGAACATCAGGTAGGTTTAGGGTGTCTTTGGGGTGGATCTATGGTTTTGGCGTATTTTCTTCCAGTTTTGGGGGTGATGCCGATATTTTTTGGGGTGTTTTTGACGTGTTTTGGGGTCTCCATTAGGTTTTGTTGGGTTCTTGTTTGTCATTATGTTAAATAGGAGTGGATTGTGGGTTTTGGAGAACATCAGGTAGGTTTAGGGTGTCTTTGGGGTGGATCTATGGATTTGGGGGATTTTCTTCCAGTTTTGGGGGTGATGCCGTTCTTGTTTGGGGTGTTTTTGACGTTTTTTGGGGTCTCCGTTGGGTGCTTTTGGGTTCTCGTTGGTTATCATGGTGGAAAAGGGTAAGTTGTGGTTTTTGGAGAAAATCAGGTAGGTTTAGGGTGTCTTTGGGGTGGATCTATGGTTTTGGGGGATTTTCTTCCAGTTTTGGTGGTGATGCCGTTCTTGTTTGGGGTGTTTTTGACGTTTTTTGGGGTCTCCGTTGGGTTTTGTTGGGTTCTCGTTGGTTATCATGGTGGAAAAGGGTAAATTGTGGGTTTTGGAGAACATCAGGTAGGTTTAGGGTGGTTTTGGGGTGGATCTATGGTTTTGGCGTATTTTCTTCCAGTTTTGGGGGTGATGCCGATATTTTTTGTGCTGTTTTTTACGTATTTTGGGGTCTCCATTAGGTTTTGTTGGGTTCTTGTTTGTCATTATGTTAAATAGGAGTGGATTGTGGGTTTTGGAGAACATCAGGTAGTTTTAGGGTGGTTTTGGGGTGGATCTATGGTTTTGGGGGATTTTCTTCCAGTTTTGGTGGTGATGCCGTTCTTGTTTGGGGTGTTTTTGACGTTTTTTGGGGTCTCTGTTGGGTTCTGTTGGGTTCTCGTTGGTCATCGTGTTGGAAAAGGGTATTTTGTGGGTTTTGGAGAACTTCAGGTAGGTTTAGGGGGGCTTTTCGCGTGGATTCATGGTATTTGGGTTTTCTTCTTTTTGGGGGAGTGATCCTCTCCTTTCTTCATTATGTTAAATAGGAGTGGATTGTGGGTTTTGGAGAACATCAGGTAGTTTTAGGGTGGTTTTGGGGTGGATCTATGGTTTTGGGGGATTTTCTTCCAGTTTTGGGGGTGATGCCGTTCTTGTTTGGGGTGTTTTTGACGTTTTTTGGGGTCTCCGTTGGGTTTTGTTGGGTTCTCGTTGGTTATCATGGTGGAAAAGGGTAAATTGTGGTTTTTGGAGAACATCAGGTAGTTTTAGGGTGGTTTTGGGGTGGATCTATGGTTTTGGGGGATTTTCTTCCAGTTTTGGTGGTGATGCCGTTCTTGTTTGGGGTGTTTTTGACGTTTTTTGGGGTCTCTGTTGGGTTCTGTTGGGTTCTCGTTGGTCATCGTGTTGGAAAAGGGTAAATTGTGGTTTTTGGAGAACATCAGGTAGGTTTAGGGTGTCTTTGGGGTGGATCTATGGTTTTGGGGGATTTTCTTCCAGTTTTGGGGGTGATGCCGTTCTTGTTTGGGGTGTTTTTGACGTTTTTTGGGGTCTCTGTTGGGTTCTGTTGGGTTCTCGTTGGTCATCGTGTTGGAAAAGGGTAAATTGTGGTTTTTGGAGAACATCAGGTAGGTTTAGGGTGTCTTTGGGGTGGATCTATGGTTTTGGGGGATTTTCTTCCAGTTTTGGGGGTGATGCCGTTCTTGTTTGGGGTGTTTTTGACGTTTTTTGGGGTCTCCGTTGGGTTTTGTTGGGTTCTCGTTGGTTATCATGGTGGAAAAGGGTAAATTGTGGTTTTTGGAGAACATCAGGTAGGTTTAGGGTGTCTTTGGGGTGGATCTATGGTTTTGGGGGATTTTCTTCCAGTTTTGGGGTTGATGCCGATATTTTTTGGGGTGTTTTTTACGTGCTTTGGGGTCTCCATTAGGTTTTGTTGAGTTCTTGTTTGTCATTATGTTAAATAGGAGTGGATTGTGGGTTTTGGAGAACATCAGGTAGTTTTAGGGTGGTTTTGGCGTGGATCTATGGTTTTGGGGGATTTTCTTCCAGTTTTGGTGGTGATGCCGTTCTTGTTTGGGGTGTTTTTGACGTTTTTTGGGGTCTCTGTTGGGTTCTGTTGGGTTCTCGTTGGTCATCGTGTTGGAAAAGGGTAAATTGTGGTTTTTGGAGAACATCAGGTAGTTTTAGGGTGGTTTTGGGGTGGATCTATGGTTTTGGGGGATTTTCTTCCAGTTTTGGGGGTGATGCCGTTCTTGTTTGGGGTGTTTTTGACGTTTTTTGGGGTCTCCGTTGGGTTTTGTTGGGTTCTCGTTGGTTATCATGGTGGAAAAGGGTAAATTGTGGGTTTTGGAGAACATCAGGTAGGTTTAGGGTGGTTTTGGGGTGGATCTATGGTTTTGGCGTATTTTCTTCCAGTTTTGGGGGTGATGCCGATATTTTTTGGGGTGTTTTTTACGTGTTTTGGGGTCTCCATTAGGTTTTGTTGGGTTCTTGTTTGTCATTATGTTAAATAGGAGTGGATTGTGGGTTTTGGAGAACATCAGGTAGTTTTAGGGTGGTTTTGGGGTGGATCTATGGTTTTGGGGGATTTTCTTCCAGTTTTGGTGGTGATGCCGTTCTTGTTTGGGGTGTTTTTGACGTTTTTTGGGGTCTCTGTTGGGTTCTGTTGGGTTCTCGTTGGTCATCGTGTTGGAAAAGGGTAAATTGTGGTTTTTGGAGAACATCAGGTAGGTTTAGGGTGTCTTTGGGGTGGATCTATGGTTTTGGGGGATTTTCTTCCAGTTTTGGGGGTGATGCCGTTCTTGTTTGGGGTGTTTTTGACGTTTTTTGGGGTCTCCGTTGGGTTTTGTTGGTTTCTCGTTGGTCATCGTGTTGGAAAAGGGTAAATTGTGGTTTTTGGAGAACATCAGGTAGGTTTAGGGTGTCTTTGGGGTGGATCTATGGTTTTGGGGGATTTTCTTCCAGTTTTGGGGGTGATGCCGTTCTTGTTTGGGGTGTTTTTGACGTTTTTTGGGGTCTCCGTTGGGTTTTGTTGGGTTCTCGTTGGTTATCATGGTGGAAAAGGGTAAATTGTGGTTTTTGGAGAACATCAGGTAGGTTTAGGGTGTCTTTGGGGTGGATCTATGGTTTTGGGGGATTTTCTTCCAGTTTTGGGGTTGATGCCGATATTTTTTGTGGTGTTTTTTACGTGCTTTGGGGTCTCCATTAGGTTTTGTTGAGTTCTTGTTTGTCATTATGTTAAATAGGAGTGGATTGTGGGTTTTGGAGAACATCAGGTAGTTTTAGGGTGGTTTTGGGGTGGATCTATGGTTTTGGGGGATTTTCTTCCAGTTTTGGTGGTGATGCCGTTCTTGTTTGGGGTGTTTTTGACGTTTTTTGGGGTCTCTGTTGGGTTCTGTTGGGTTCTCGTTGGTCATCGTGTTGGAAAAGGGTAAATTGTGGTTTTTGGAGAACATCAGGTAGGTTTAGGGTGTCTTTGGGGTGGATCTATGGTTTTGGGGGATTTTCTTCCAGTTTTGGGGGTGATGCCGTTCTTGTTTGGGGTGTTTTTGACGTTTTTTGGGGTCTCTGTTGGGTTCTGTTGGGTTCTCGTTGGTCATCGTGTTGGAAAAGTGTAAATTGTGTTTTTTGGAGAACATCAGGTAGGTTTAGGGTGTCTTTGGGGAGGATCTATGGTTTTGGTGGATTTTCTTCCAGGTTTGGTGTTGATGCCGTTCTTGTTTGGGGTGTTTTTGACCTTTTTTGGGATCTCTGTTGGGTTCTGTTGAGTTCTCGTTGGTCATCGTGTTGGAAAAGGGTAAATTGTGGGTTTTGGAGAACTTCAGGTAGGTTTAGGGGGAGTTTTCGCGTGGATTCATGGTATTTGGGGTTTTCTTCTTTTTGGGGGAGTGATCCTCTCCTTTCTTCGGGTGATTTTGAAGTGTTTTGGGGTTTCCGTTGCGTTTCGTTGAATTCCTAATGTGTTTTATGGTGGTTTGGAGCGTGCTTTGGGATTAGGAGAACATCAGGTAGTTTTAGGGTGGTTTTGGGGTGGATCTATGGTATTTGGGGTTTTCTTCTATTTTTTGGCGTGATCCTGTTCTTTTTTGGGGTGTATTTGAAGTGTTTTGGGGTCTCCGTTGGGTTTTGTTTGGTTCTCGTTGGTCATCATGGTGGAAAAGGGTAAATTGTGGGTTTTGGAGAACATCAGGTAGGTTTAGGGTGGTTTTGGGGTGGATCTATGGTTTTGGGGGATTTTCTTCCAGTTTTGGGGGTGATGCCGTTCTTGTTTGGGGTGTTTTTGACGTTTTTTCGGGTCTCCGTTGGATTTTGTTGGGTTCTCGTTGGTTATCATGGTGGAAAAGGGTAAATTGTGGTTTTTGGAGAACATCAGGTAGGTTTAGGGTGGTTTTGGGGTGGATCTATGGTTTTGGGGGATTTTCTTCCAGTTTTGGGGGTGATGCCGATATTTTTTGGGGTGTTTTTTACGTGTTTTGGGGTCACCATTAGGTTTTGTTGGGTTCTTGTTTGTCATTATGTTAAATAGGAGTGGATTGTGGGTTTTGGAGAACATCAGGTAGTTTTAGGGTGGTTTTGGGGTGGATCTATGGTTTTGGGGGATTTTCTTCCAGTTTTGGTGGTGATGCCGTTCTTGTTTGGGGTGTTTTTGACGTTTTTTGGGGTCTCTGTTGGGTTCTGTTGGGTTCTCGTTGGTCATCGTTTTGGAAAAGGGTAAATTGTGTTTTTTGGAGAACATCAGGTAGGTTTAGGGTGTCTTTGGGGAGGATCTATGGTTTTGGTGGATTTTCTTCCAGTTTTGGTGGTGATGCCGTTCTTGTTTGGGGTGTTTTTGACGTGTTTTGGTGTCTCCATTAGGTTTTGTTTGGTTCTTGTTTGTCATTATGTTAAATAAGTGTGGATTGTGGGTTTTGGAGAACATCAGGTAGGTTTAGGGTGGTTTTGGGGTGGATCTATGGTTTTGGGGGATTTTCTTCCAGTTTTGGTGGTGATGCCGTTCTTGTTTGGGGTGTTTTTGACGTTTTTTGGGGTCTCTGTTGGGTTCTGTTGGGTTCTCGTTGGTCATCGTGTTGGAAAAGGGTAAATTGTGGGTTTTGGAGAACTTCAGGTAGGTTTAGGGGGAGTTTTCGCGTGGATTCATGGTATTTGGGGTTTTCTTCTTTTTGGGGGAGTGATCCTCTCCTTTCTTCGGGTGATTTTGAAGTGTTTTGGGGTTTCCGTTGCGTTTCGTTGAATTCCTAATGTGTTTTATGGTGGTTTGGAGTGTGCTTTGGGATTAGGAGAACATCAGGTAGGTTTAGGGTGTCTTTGGGGTGGATCTATGGTATTTGGGGTTTTCTTCTATTTTTTGGCGTGGTCCTGTTCTTTTTTGGGGTGTATTTGAAGTGTTTTGGGGTCTCCGTTGGGTTTTGTTTAGTTCTCGTTGGTCATCATGGTGGAAAAGGGTAAATTGTGGGTTTTGGAGAACATCAGGTAGGTTTAGGGTGGTTTTGGGGTGGATCTATGGTTTTGGGGGATTTTCTTCCAGTTTTGGTGGTGATGCCGTTCTTGTTTGGGGTGTTTTTGACGTGTTTTGGTGTCTCCATTAGGTTTTGTTGGGTTCTTGTTTGTCATTATGTTAAATAGGTGTGGATTGTGGTTTTTGGAGAAGATCAGGTAGGTTTAGGGTGGTTTTGGGGTGGATCTATGGTTTTGGGGGATTTTCTTCCAGTTTTGGTGGTGATGCCGTTCTTGTTTGGGGTGTTTTTGACGTTTTTTGGGATCTCTGTTGGGTTCTGTTGGGTTCTCGTTGGTCATCGTGTTGGAAAAGGGTAAATTGTGGTTTTTGGAGTACATCAGGTAGGTTTAGGGTGTCTTTGGGGTGGATCTATGGTTTTGGGGGATTTTCTTCCAGTTTTGGGGGTGATGCCGTTCTTGTTTGGGGTGTTTTTGACGTTTTTTGGGGTCTCCGTTGGGTTTTGTTGGGTTCTCGTTGGTTATCATGGTGGAAAAGGGTAAATTGTGGGTTTTGGAGAACATCAGGTAGGTTTAGGGTGGTTTTGGGGTGGATCTATGGTTTTGGCGTATTTTCTTCCAGTTTTGGGGGTGATGCCGATATTTTTTCGGGTGTTTTTTACGTGTTTTGGTGTCTCCATTAGGTTTTGTTGGGTTCTTGTTTGTCATTATGTTAAATAGGAGTGGATTGTGGGTTTTGGAGAACATCAGGTAGTTTTAGGGTGGTTTTGGGGTGGATCTATGGTTTTGGGGGATTTTCTTCCAGTTTTGGTGGTGATGCCATTCTTGTTTGGGGTGTTTTTGACGTTTTTTGGGGTCTCTGTTGGGTTCTGTTGGGTTCTCGTTGGTCATCGTGTTGGAAAAGGGTAAATTGTGGGTTTTGGAGAACTTCAGGTAGGTTTAGGGGGAGTTTTCGCGTGGATTCATTGTATTTGGGGTTTTCTTCTTTTTGGGGGAGTGATCCTCTCCTTTCTTCGGGTGATTTTGAAGTGTTTTGGGGTTTCCGTTGCGTTTCGTTGAATTCCTAATGTGTTTTATGGTGGTTTGGAGTGTGCTTTGGGATTAGGAGAACATCAGGTAGGTTTAGGGTGTCTTTGGGGTGGATCTATGTTATTTGGGGTTTTCTTCTATTTTTTGGCGTGATCCTGTTCTTTTTTGGGGTGTATTTGAAGTGTTTTGGGGTCTCCGTTGGGTTTTGTTTGGTTCTCGTTGGTCATCATGGTGGAAAAGGGTAAATTGTGGGTTTTGGAGAACATCAGGTAGGTTTAGGGTGGTTTTGGGGTGGATCTATGGTTTTGGGGGATTTTCTTCCAGTTTTGGTGGTGATGCCGTTGCCGTTCTTGTTTGGGGTGTTTTTGACGTGTTTTGGGGTCTCCATTAGGTTTTGTTGGGTTCTTGTTTGTCATTATGTTAAATAGGTGTGGATTGCGGTTTCTGGAGAACATCAGGTAGGTTTAGGGTGTCTTTGGGGTGGATCTATGGTTTTGGGGGATTTTCTTCCAGTTTTGGTGGTGATGCCGTTCTTGTTTGGGGTGTTTTTGACGTTTTTTGGGGTCTCTGTTGGGTTCTGTTGGGTTCTCGTTGGTCATCGTGTTGGAAAAGGGTAAATTGTGTTTTTTGGAGAAGATCAGGTAGGTTTAGAGTGGTTTTGGGGTGGATCTATGGTTTTGGGGGATTTTCTTCCAGTTTTGGTGGTGATGCCGTTCTTGTTTGGGGTGTTTTTGACGTGTTTTGGTGTCTCCATTAGGTTTTGTTGGGTTCTTGTTTGTCATTATGTTAAATAAGTGTGGATTGTGGGTTTTGGAGAACATCAGGTAGGTTTAGGGTGGTTTTGGGGTGGATCTATGGTTTTGGGGGATTTTCTTCCAGTTTTGGGGGTGATGCCGTTCTTGTTTGGGGTGTTTTTGACGTTTTTTGGGGTCTCTGTTGGGTTCTGTTGGGTTCTCGTTGGTCATCGTGTTGGAAAAGGGTAAATTGTGGGTTTTGGAGAACTTCAGGTAGGTTTAGGGGGAGTTTTCGCGTGGATTCATGGTATTTGGGGTTTTCTTCTTTTTGGGGGAGTGATCCTCTCCTTTCTTCGGGTGATTTTGAAGTGTTTTGGGGTTTCCGTTGCGTTTCGTTGAATTCCTAATGTGTTTTATGGTGGTTTGGAGTGTGCTTTGGGATTAGGAGAACATCAGGTAGGTTTAGGGTGTCTTTGGGGTGGATCTATGGTATTTGGGGTTTTCTTCTATTTTTTGGCGTGGTCCTGTTCTTTTTTGGGGTGTATTTGAAGTGTTTTGGGGTCTCCGTTGGGTTTTGTTTGGTTCTCGTTGGTCATCATGGTGGAAAAGGGTAAATTGTGGGTTTTGGAGAACATCAGGTAGGTTTAGGGTTGTTTTGGGGTGGATCTATGGTTTTGGGGGATTTTCTTCCAGTTTTGGGGGTGATGCCGTTCTTGTTTGGGGTGTTTTTGACGTTTTTTGGGGTCTCTGTTGGGTTCTGTTTGGTTCTCGTTGGTCATCGTGTTGGAAAAGGGTAAATTGTGGTTTTTGGAGAACATCAGGTAGGTTTAGGGTGGTTTTGGGGTGGATCTATGGTTTTGGGGGATTTTCTTCCAGTTTTGGTGGTGATGCCGTTCTTGTTTGGGGTGTTTTTGACGTTTTTTGGGGTCTCTGTTGGGTTCTGTTTGGTTCTCGTTGGTCATCGTGTTGGAAAAGGGTAAATTGTGGTTTTTGGAGAAGATCAGGTAGGTTTAGGGTGGTTTTGGGGTGGATCTATGGTTTTGGGGGATTTTCTTTCCGTTTTGGGGGTGATGCCGTTCTTGTTTGGGGTGTTTTTGACGTTTTTTGGGGTCTCCGTTGGATTTTGTTGGGTTCTCGTTGGTTATCATGGTGGAAAAGGGTAAATTGTGGGTTTTGGAGAACATCAGGTAGGTTTAGGGTGGTTTTGGGGTGGATCTATGGTTTTGGGGGATTTTCTTCCAGTTTTGGTGGTGATGCCGTTCTTGTTTGGGGTGTTTTTGACGTGTTTTGGTGTCTCCATTAGGTTTTGTTGGGTTCTTGTTTGTCATTATGTTAAATAGGTGTGGATTGTGGGTTTTGGAGAACATCAGGTAGGTTTAGGGTGGTTTTGGGGTGGATCTATGGTTTTGGGGGATTTTCTTCCAGTTTTGGTGGTGATGCCGTTCTTGTTTGGGGTGTTTTTGACGTTTTTTGGGGTCTCTGTTGGGTTCTGTTGGGTTCTCGTTGGTCATCGTGTTGGAAAAGGGTAAATTGTGGGTTTTGGAGAACTTCAGGTAGGTTTAGGGGGAGTTTTCGCGTGGATTCATGGTATTTGGGGTTTTCTTCTTTTTGGGGGAGTGATCCTCTCCTTTCTTCGGGTGATTTTGAAGTGTTTTGGGGTTTCCGTTGCGTTTCGTTGAATTCCTAATGTGTTTTATGGTGGTTTGGAGTGTGCTTTGGGATTAGGAGAACATCAGGTAGGTTTAGGGTGTCTTTGGGGTGGATCTATGGTATTTGGGGTTTTCTTCTTTTTTTTGGCGTGGTCCTGTTCTTTTTTGGGGTGTATTTGAAGTGTTTTGGGGTCTCCGTTGGGTTTTGTTTAGTTCTCGTTGGTCATCATGGTGGAAAAGGGTAAATTGTGGGTTTTGGAGAACATCAGGTAGGTTTAGGGTGGTTTTGGGGTGGATCTATGGTTTTGGGGGATTTTCTTCCAGTTTTGGTGGTGATGCCGTTCTTGTTTGGGGTGTTTTTGACGTGTTTTGGTGTCTCCATTAGGTTTTGTTGGGTTCTTGTTTGTCATTATGTTAAATAGGTGTGGATTGTGGTTTTTGGAGAAGATCAGGTAGGTTTAGGGTGCTTTTGGGGTGGATCTATGGTTTTGGGGGATTTTCTTCCAGTTTTGGTGGTGATGCCGTTCTTGTTTGGGGTGTTTTTGACGTTTTTTGGGGTCTCTGTTGGGTTCTGTTGGGTTCTCGTTGGTCATCGTGTTGGAAAAGGGTAAATTGTGTTTTTTGGAGAAGATCAGGTAGGTTTAGGGTGTCTTTGGGGTGGATCTATGGTTTTGGGGGATTTTCTTCCAGTTTTGGGGGTGATGCCGTTCTTGTTTGGGGTGTTTTTGACGTTTTTTGGGGTCTCCGTTGGGTTTTGTTGGGTTCTCGTTGGTTATCATGGTGGAAAAGGGTAAATTGTGGGTTTTGGAGAACATCAGGTAGGTTTAGGGTGGTTTTGGGGTGGATCTATGGTTTTGGGGTATTTTCTTCCAGTTTTGGGGGTGATGCCGATATTTTTTGGGGTGTTTTTTACGTGTTTTGGTGTCTCCATTAGGTTTTGTTGGGTTCTTGTTTGTCATTATGTTAAATAGGAGTGGATTGTGGGTTTTGGAGAACATCAGGTAGTTTTAGGGTGGTTTTGGGGTGGATCTATGGTTTTGGGGGATTTTCTTCCAGTTTTGGTGGTGATGCCGTTCTTGTTTGGGGTGTTTTTGACGTTTTTTGGGGTCTCTGTTGGGTTCTGTTGGGTTCTCGTTGGTCATCGTGTTGGAAAAGGGTAAATTGTGGGTTTTGGAGAACTTCAGGTAGGTTTAGGGGGAGTTTTCGCGTGGATTCATTGTATTTGGGGTTTTCTTCTTTTTGGGGGAGTGATCCTCTCCTTTCTTCGGGTGATTTTGAAGTGTTTTGGGGTTTCCGTTGCGTTTCGTTGAATTCCTAATGTGTTTTATGGTGGTTTGGAGTGTGCTTTGGGATTAGGAGAACATCAGGTAGGTTTAGGGTGTCTTTGGGGTGGATCTATGTTATTTGGGGTTTTCTTCTATTTTTTGGCGTGATCCTGTTCTTTTTTGGGGTGTATTTGAAGTGTTTTGGGGTCTCCGTTGGGTTTTGTTTGGTTCTCGTTGGTCATCATGGTGGAAAAGGGTAAATTGTGGGTTTTGGAGAACATCAGGTAGGTTTAGGGTGGTTTTGGGGTGGATCTATGGTTTTGGGGGATTTTCTTCCAGTTTTGGTGGTGATGCCGTTCTTGTTTGGGGTGTTTTTGACATGTTTTGGTGTCTCCATTAGGTTTTGTTGGGTTCTTGTTTGTCATTATGTTAAATAGGTGTGGATTGCGGTTTTTGGAGAACATCAGGTAGGTTTAGGGTGTCTTTGGGGTGGATCTATGGTTTTGGGGGATTTTCTTCAGTTTTGGTGGTGATGCCGTTCTTGTTTGGGGTGTTTTTGACGTTTTTTGGGGTCTCTGTTGGGTTCTGTTGGGTTCTCGTTGGTCATCGTGTTGGAAAAGGGTAAATTTTGTTTTTTGGAGAAGATCAGGTAGGTTTAGGGTGGTTTTGGGGTGGATCTATGGTTTTGGGGGATTTTCTTCCAGTTTTGGTGGTGATGCCGTTCTTGTTTGGGGTGTTTTTGACGTGTTTTGGTGTCTCATTAGGTTTTGTTGGTTCTTGTTTGTCATTATGTTAAATAAGTGTGGATTGTGGGTTTTGGAGAACATCAGGTAGGTTTAGGGTGGTTTTGGGGTGGATCTATGGTTTTGGGGGATTTTCTTCCAGTTTTGGGGGTGATGCCGTTCTTGTTTGGGGTGTTTTTGACGTTTTTTGGGGTCTCTGTTGGGTTCTGTTGGGTTCTCGTTGGTCATCGTGTTGGAAAAGGGTAAATTGTGGGTTTTGGAGAACTTCAGGTAGGTTTAGGGGAGTTTTCGCGTGGATTCATGGTATTTGGGGTTTTCTTCTTTTTGGGGGAGTGATCCTCTCCTTTCTTCGGGTGATTTTGAAGTGTTTTGGGGTTTCCGTTGCGTTTCATTGAATTCCTAATGTGTTTTATGGTGGTTTGGAGTGTGCTTTGGGATTAGGAGAACATCAGGTAGGTTTAGGGTGTCTTTGGGGTGGATCTATGGTATTTGGGGTTTTCTTCTATTTTTTGGCGTGGTCCTGTTCTTTTTTTGGGTGTATTTGAAGTGTTTTGGGGTCTCCGTTGGGTTTTGTTTGGTTCTCGTTGGTCATCATGGTGGAAAAGGGTAAATTGTGGGTTTTGGAGAACATCAGGTAGGTTTAGGGTGGTTTTGGGTGGATCTATGGTTTTGGGGGATTTTCTTCCAGTTTTGGGGGTGATGCCGTTCTTGTTTGGGGTGTTTTTGACGTTTTTTGGGGTCTCTGTTGGGTTCTGTTTGGTTCTCGTTGGTCATCGTGTTGGAAAAGGGTAAATTGTGGTTTTTGGAGAACATCAGGTAGGTTTAGGGTGGTTTTGGGGTGGATCTATGGTTTTGGGGGATTTTCTTCCAGTTTTGGTGGTGATGCCGTTCTTGTTTGGGGTGTTTTTGACGTTTTTTGGGGTCTCTGTTGGGTTCTGTTGGGTTCTCGTTGGTCATCGTGTTGGAAAAGGGTAAATTGTGGTTTTGGAGAAGATCAGGTAGGTTTAGGGTGGTTTTGGGGTGGATCTATGGTTTTGGGGGATTTTCTTTCCGTTTTGGGGTGATGCCGTTCTTGTTTGGGGTGTTTTTGACGTTTTTTGGGGTCTCCGTTGGATTTTGTTGGGTTCTCGTTGGTTATCATGGTGGAAAAGGGTAAATTGTGGGTTTTGGAGAACATCAGGTAGGTTTAGGGTGGTTTTGGGGTGGATCTATGGTTTTGGGGGATTTTCTTCCAGTTTTGGTGGTGATGCCGTTCTTGTTTGGGGTGTTTTTGACGTGTTTTGGTGTCTCCATTAGGTTTTGTTGGGTTCTTGTTTGTCATTATGTTAAATAGGTGTGGATTGTGGGTTTTGGAGAACATCAGGTAGGTTTAGGGTGGTTTTGGGGTGGATCTATGGTTTTGGGGGATTTTTCTTCCAGTTTTGGTGGTGATGCCGTTCTTGTTTGGGTGTTTTTGACGTTTTTTGGGGTCTCTGTTTTGGTTCTGTTGGTTCTCGTTGGTCATCGTGTTGGAAAAGGGTAAATTGTGGGTTTTGGAGAACTTCAGGTAGGTTTAGGGGGAGTTTTCGCGTGGATTCATGGTATTTGGGGTTTTCTTCTTTTTGGGGGAGTGATCCTCTCCTTTCTTCGGGTGATTTTGAAGTGTTTTGGGGTTTCCGTTGCGTTTCGTTGAATTCCTAATGTGTTTTATGGTGGTTTGGAGTGTGCTTTGGGATTAGGAGAACATCAGGTAGGTTTAGGGTGTCTTTGGGGTGGATCTATGGTATTTGGGGTATTCTTCTATTTTTTGGCGTGGTCCTGTTCTTTTTTGGGGTGTATTTGAAGTGTTTTGGGGTCTCCGTTGGGTTTTGTTTAGTTCTCGTTGGTCATCATGGTGGAAAGGGTAAATTGTGGGTTTTGGAGAACATCAGGTAGGTTTAGGGTGGTTTTGGGTGGATCTATGGTTTTGGGGGATTTTCTTCCAGTTTTGGTGGTGATGCCGTTCTTGTTTGGGGTGTTTTTGACGTGTTTTGGTGTCTCCATTAGGTTTTGTTGGGTTCTTGTTTGTCATTATGTTTAAATAGGTGTGGATTGTGGTTTTTGGAGAAGATCAGGTAGGTTTAGGGTGGTTTTGGGGTGGATCTATGGTTTTGGGGGATTTTCTTCCAGTTTTGGTGTTGATGCCGTTCTTGTTTGGGGTGTTTTTGACGTTTTTTGGGGTCTCCGTTGGGTTTTGTTGGGTTCTCGTTGGTCATCGTGTTGGAAAAGGGTAAATTGTGTTTTTTGGAGAAGATCAGGTAGGTTTAGGGTGGTTTTGGGGTGGATCTATGGTTTTGGGGGATTTTCTTCCAGTTTTGGTGGTGATTCCGTTCTTGTTTGGGGTGTTTTTGACGTGTTTTGGTGTCTCCATTAGGTTTTGTTGGGTTCTTGTTTGTCATTATGTTAAATAAGTGTGGATTGTGGGTTTTGGAGAACATCAGGTAGGTTTAGGGTGGTTTTGGGGTGGATCTATGGTTTTGGGGGATTTTCTTCCAGTTTTGGGGGTGATGCCGTTCTTGTTTGGGGTGTTTTTGACGTTTTTTGGGGTCTCTGTTGGGTTCTGTTGGGTTCTCGTTGGTCATCGTGTTGGAAAAGGGTAAATTGTGGGTTTTGGAGAACTTCAGGTAGGTTTAGGGGGATTTTTCGCGTGGATTCATGGTATTTGGGGTTTTCTTCTTTTTGGGGGAGTGATCCTCTCCTTTCTTCGGGTGATTTTGAAGTGTTTTGGGGTTTCCGTTGCGTTTCGTTGAATTCCTAATGTGTTTTATGGTGGTTTGGAGTGTGCTTTGGGATTAGGAGAACATCAGGTAGGTTTAGGGTGTCTTTGGGGTGGATCTATGGTATTTGGGGTTTTCTTCTATTTTTTGGCGTCGTCCTGTTCTTTTTTGGGGTGTATTTGAAGTGTTTTGGGGTCTCCGTTGGGTTTTGTTTGGTTCTCGTTGGTCATCATGGTGAAAAGGGTAAATTGTGGGTTTTGGAGAACATCAGGTAGGTTTAGGGTGGTTTTGGGGTGGATCTATGGTTTTGGGGGATTTTCTTCCAGTTTTGGGGTGATGCCGTTCTTGTTTGGGGTGTTTTTGACGTTTTTTGGGGTCTCTGTTGGGTTCTGTTTGGTTCTCGTTGGTCATCGTGTTGGAAAAGGGTAAATTGTGGTTTTTGGAGAACATCAGGTAGGTTTAGGGTGGTTTGGGGTGGGATCTATGGTTTTGGGGGATTTTCTTCCAGTTTTGGTGGTGATGCCGTTCTTGTTTGGGGTGTTTTTGACGTTTTTTGGGTCTCTGTTGGGTTCTGTTGGGTTCTCGTTGGTCATCGTGTTGGAAAAGGTAAATTGTGGTTTTTGGAGAAGATCAGGTAGGTTTAGGGTGGTTTTGGGGTGGATCTATGGTTTTGGGGGATTTTCTTTCCGTTTTGGGGGTGATGCCGTTCTTGTTTGGGGTGTTTTTGACGTTTTTTGGGGTCTCCGTTGGATTTTGTTGGGTTCTCGTTGGTTATCATGGTGGAAAAGGGTAAATTGTGGGTTTTGGAGAACATCAGGTAGGTTTAGGGTGGTTTTGGGGTGGATCTATGGTTTTGGGGGATTTTCTTCCAGTTTTGGTGGTGATGCCGTTCTTGTTTGGGGTGTTTTTGACGTGTTTTGGTGTCTCCATTAGGTTTTGTTGGGTTCTTGTTTGTCATTATGTTAAATAGGTGTGGATTGTGGGTTTTGGAGAACATCAGGTAGGTTTAGGGTGGTTTTGGGGTGGATCTATGGTTTTGGGGGGATTTTCTTCCAGTTTTGGTGGTGATGCCGTTCTTGTTTGGTGTGTTTTTGACGTTTTTTGGGGTCTCTGTTGGGTTCTGTTGGGTTCTCGTTGGTCATCGTGTTGGAAAAGGGTAAATTGTGGGTTTTGGAGAACTTCAGGTAGGTTTAGGGGGAGTTTTCGCGTGGATTCATTGTATTTGGGGTTTTCTTCTTTTGGGGGAGTGATCCTCTCCTTTCTTTGGGTGATTTTGGAGTGTTTGGGTTTCCGTTGCGTTTCGTTGAATTCCTAATGTGTTTTATGGTGGTTTGGAGTGTGCTTTGGGATTAGGAGAACATCAGGTAGGTTTAGGGTGTCTTTGGGGTGGATCTATGTTATTTGGGGTTTTCTTCTATTTTTTGGCGTGATCCTGTTCTTTTTTGGGGTGTATTTGAAGTGTTTTGGGTCTCCGTTGGGTTTTGTTTGGTTCTCGTTGGTCATCATGGTGGAAAAGGGTAAATTGTGGGTTTTGGAGAACATCAGGTAGGTTAGGGTGGTTTTGGGGTGGATCTATGGTTTTGGGGGATTTTCTTCCAGTTTTGGTGGTGATGCCGTTCTTGTTTGGGGTGTTTTTGACGTGTTTTGGTGTCTCCATTAGGTTTTGTTGGGTTCTTGTTTGTCATTATGTTAAATAGGTGTGGATTGCGGTTTTTGGAGAACATCAGGTAGGTTTAGGGTGTCTTTGGGGTGGATCTATGGTTTTGGGGGATTTTCTTCCAGTTTTGGTGGTGATGCCGTTCTTGTTTGGGGTGTTTTTGACGTTTTTTGGGGTCTCTGTTGGGTTCTGTTGGGTTCTCGTTGGTCATCGTGTTGGAAAAGGGTAAATTGTGTTTTTTGGAGAAGATCAGGTAGGTTTAGGGTGGTTTTGGGGTGGATCTATGGTTTTGGGGGATTTTCTTCCAGTTTTGGTGGTGATTCCGTTCTTGTTTGGGGTGTTTTTGACGTGTTTTGGTGTCTCCATTAGGTTTTGTTGGGTTCTTGTTTGTCATTATGTTAAATAAGTGTGGATTGTGGGTTTTGGAGAACATCAGGTAGGTTTAGGGTGGTTTTGGGTGGATCTATGGTTTTGGGGGATTTTCTTCCAGTTTTGGGGGTGATGCCGTTCTTGTTTGGGGTGTTTTTGACGTTTTTTGGGGTCTCTGTTGGGTTCTGTTGGGTTCTCGTTGGTCATCGTGTTGGAAAAGGGTAAATTGTGGGTTTTGGAGAACTTCAGGTAGGTTTAGGGGAGTTTTCGCGTGGATTCATGGTATTTGGGGTTTTCTTCTTTTGGGGGAGTGATCCTCTCCTTTCTTCGGGTGATTTTGAAGTGTTTTGGGGTTTCCGTTGCGTTTCGTTGAATTCCTAATGTGTTTTATGGTGGTTTGGAGTGTGCTTTGGGATTAGGAGAACATCAGGTAGGTTTAGGGTGTCTTTGGGGTGGATCTATGGTATTTGGGGTTTTCTTCTATTTTTTGGCGTGATCCTGTTCTTTTTTGGGGTGTATTTGAAGTGTTTTGGGGTCTCCGTTGGGTTTTGTTTGGTTCTCGTTGGTCATCATGGTGGAAAAGGGTAAATTGTGGGTTTTGGAGAACATCAGGTAGGTTTAGGGTGGTTTTGGGGTGGATCTATGGTTTTGGGGGATTTTCTTCCAGTTTTGGGGGTGATGCCGTTCTTGTTTGGGGTGTTTTTGACGTTTTTTGGGGTCTCTGTTGGGTTCTGTTGGGTTCTCGTTGGTCATCGTGTTGGAAAAGGGTAAATTGTGGTTTTTGGAGAAGATCAGGTAGGTTTAGGGTGGTTTTGGGGTGGATCTATGGTTTTGGGGGATTTTCTTTCCGTTTTGGGGGTGATGCCGTTCTTGTTTGGGGTGTTTTTGACGTTTTTTGGGGTCTCCGTTGGATTTTGTTGGGTTCTCGTTGGTTATCATGGTGGAAAAGGGTAAATTGTGGGTTTTGGAGAACATCAGGTAGGTTTAGGGTGGTTTTGGGGTGGATCGATGGTTTTGGGGGATTTTCTTCCAGTTTTGGTGGTGATGCCGTTCTTGTTTGGGGTGTTTTTGACGTGTTTTGGTGTCTCCATTAGGTTTTGTTGGGTTCTTGTTTGTCATTATGTTAAATAGGTGTGGATTGTGGGTTTTGGAGAACATCAGGTAGGTTTAGGGTGGTTTTGGGGTGGATCTATGGTTTTGGGGGATTTTCTTCCAGTTTTGGTGGTGATGCCGTTCTTGTTTGGTGTGTTTTTGACGTTTTTTGGGGTCTCTGTTGGGTTCTGTTGGGTTCTCGTTGGTCATCGTGTTGGAAAAGGGTAAATTGTGGGTTTTGGAGAACTTCAGGTAGGTTTAGGGGGAGTTTTCGCGTGGATTCATTGTATTTGGGGTTTTCTTCTTTTTGGGGGAGTGATCCTCTCCTTTCTTTGGGTGATTTTGAAGTGTTTTGGGGTTTCCGTTGCGTTTCGTTGAATTCCTAATGTGTTTTATGGTGGTTTGGAGTGTGCTTTGGGATTAGGAGAACATCAGGTAGGTTTAGGGTGTCTTTGGGGTGGATCTATGTTATTTGGGGTTTTCTTCTATTTTTTGGCGTGATCCTGTTCTTTTTTGGGGTGTATTTGAAGTGTTTTGGGGTCTCCGTTGGGTTTTGTTTGGTTCTCGTTGGTCATCATGGTGGAAAAGGGTAAATTGTGGGTTTTGGAGAACATCAGGTAGGTTTAGGGTGGTTTTGGGGTGGATCTATGGTTTTGGGGGATTTTCTTCCAGTTTTGGTGGTGATGCCGTTCTTGTTTGGGGTGTTTTTGACGTGTTTTGGTGTCTCCATTAGGTTTTGTTGGGTTCTTGTTTGTCATTATGTTAAATAGGTGTGGATTGCGGTTTTTGGAGAACATCAGGTAGGTTTAGGGTGTCTTTGGGGTGGATCTATGGTTTTGGGGGATTTTCTTCCAGTTTTGGTGGTGATGCCGTTCTTGTTTGGGGTGTTTTTGACGTTTTTTGGGGTCTCTGTTGGGTTCTGTTGGGTTCTCGTTGGTCATCGTGTTGGAAAAGGGTAAATTGTGTTTTTTGG
>NW_028181154.1:0-62729 GCF_964211825.1 Aythya ferina | reverse complement strand
TGGTTATCATGGTGGAAAAGGGTAAATTGTGGGTTTTGGAGAACATCAGGTAGGTTTAGGTTGGTTTTGGGGTGGATCTATGGTTTTGGCGTATTTTCTTCCAGTTTTGGGGGTGATGCCGTTCTTGTTTGGGGTGTTTTTGACGTTTTTTGGGGTCTCCATTAGGTTTTGTTGGGTTCTTGTTTGTCATTATGTTAAATAGGTGTGGATTGTGGGTTTTGGAGAACATCAGGTAGGTTTAGGGTGGTTTTGGGGTGGATCTATGGTTTTGGGTGATTTTCTTCCATTTTGGTGGTGATGCCGTTCTTGTTTGGGGTGTTTTTGACGTTTTTTGGGGTCTCTGTTGGGTTCTGTTGGGTTCTCATTGGTCATCGTGTTGGAAAAGGGTAAATTGTGGTTTTTGGAGAACATCAGGTAGGTTTAGGGTGTCTTTGGGGTGGATCTATGGTTTTGGGGGATTTTCTTCCATTTTTGGTGGTGATGCCGTTCTTGTTTGGGGTGTTTTTGACGTTTTTTGGGATCTCTGTTGGGTTCTGTTGGGTTCTCGTTGGTCATCGTGTTGGAAAAGGGTAAATTGTGGTTTTTGGAGAAGATGAGGTAGGTTTAGGGTGTCTTTGGGGTGGATCTATTGTTTCGGGGGATTTTCTTCCAGTTTTGGTGGTGATGCCGTTCTTGTTTGGGGTGTTTTTGACGTTTTTTGTGGTCTCCATTGGGTTTTGTTGGGTTCTCGTTGGTTATCATGGTGGAAAAGGGTAAATTGTGGTTTTTGGAGAAGATGAGGTAGGTTTAGGGTGTCTTTGGGGTGGATCTATGGTTTTGGGGGATTTTCTTCCAGTTTTGGGGGTGATGCCGTTCTTGTTTGGGGTGTTTTTGACGTGTTTTGGTGTCTCCATTAGGTTTTGTTGGGTTATTGTTTGTCATTATGTTAAATAGTTGTGGATTGTGGGTTTTGGAGAAGATCAGGTAGGTTTAGGGTGGTTTTGGGGTGGATCTATGGTTTTGGGGGATTTTCTTCCAGTTTTGGTGGTGATCCTTTTCTTGTTTGGGGTGTTTTTGACGTTTTTTGGGGTCTCTGTTGGGTTCTGTTGGGTTCTCGTTGGTCATCGTGTTGGGAAAGGGTAAATTGTGGTTTTTGGAGAAGATCAGGTAGGTTTAGGGTGTCTTTTGGGTGGATCTATGGTTTTGGGGGATTTTCTTCCAGTTTTGGTGGTGATGCCGTTCTTGTTTGGGGTGTTTTTGACGTTTTTTGGGATCTCTGTTGGGTTCTGTTGGGTTCTCGTTGGTTATCGTGTTGGAAAAGGGTAAATTGTGGGTTTTGGAGAACATCAGGTAATTTTAGGGTGTCTTTGGGGTGGATCTATGGTTTTGGGGGATTTTCTTCCAGTTTTGGGGGTGATGCCGATATTTTTTTGGGGTGTTTTTTACGTGTTTTTGGGTCTCCATTAGGTTTTGTTGGGTTCTTGTTTGTCATTATGTTAAATAGGTGTGGATTGTGGGTTTTGGAGAAGATCAGGTAGGTTTAGGGTGGTTTTGGGGTGGATCTATGGTTTTGGGGGATTTTCTTCCAGTTTTGGGGGTGATGCCGATATTTTTTGGGGTGTTTTTTACGTGTTTTGGGGTCTCCGTTTGGTTCTGTTGGGTTCTCGTTGGTCATCATGGTGGAAAAGTGTAAATTGTGGTTTTTGGAGAAGATGAGGTAGGTTTAGGGTGTCTTTGGGGTGGATCTATGGTTTTGGGGGATTTTCTTCCAGTTTTGGGGGTGATGCCGTTCTTGTTTGGGGTCTTTTTGACGTGTTTTGGTGTCTCCATTAGGTTTTGTTGGGTTCTTGTTTGTCATTATGTTAAATAGGTGTGGATTGTGGGTTTTGGAGAAGATCAGGTAGTTTTAGGGTGGTTTTGGGGTGGATCTATGGTTTTGGGGGATTTTCTTCCAGTTTTGGTGGTGATGCCGTTCTTGTTTGGGGTGTTTTTGACGTTTTTTGGGGTCTCTGTTGGGTTCTGTTGGGTTCTCGTTGGTCATCGTGTTGGAAAAGGGTAAATTGTGGTTTTTGGAGAACATCAGGTAGGTTTAGGGTGTCTTTGGGGTGGATCTATGGTTTTGGGGGATTTTCTTCCAGTTTTGGGGGTGATGCCGTTCTTGTTTGGGGTGTTTTTGACGTTTTTTGGGATCTCTGTTGGGTTTTGTTGTGTTCTCGTTGGTTATCATGGTGGAAAAGGGTAAATTGTGGGTTTTGGAGAACATCAGGTAGGTTTAGGGTGGTTTTGGGGTGGATCTATGGTTTTGGGGGATTTTCTTCCAGTTTTGGGGGTGATGCCGTTCTTGTTTGGGGTGTTTTTTACGTGTTTTGGGGTCTCCATTAGGTTTTGTTGGGTTCTTGTTTGTCATTATGTTAAATAGGAGTGGATTGTGGGTTTTGGAGAACATCAGGTAGTTTTAGGGTGGTTTTGGGGTGGATCTATGGTTTTGGGGGATTTTCTTCCAGTTTTGGTGGTGATGCCGTTCTTGTTTGGGGTGTTTTTGACGTTTTTTGGGGTCTCTGTTGGGTTCTGTTGGGTTCTCGTTGGTCATCGTGTTGGAAAAGGGTAAATTGTGGTTTTTGGAGAAGATGAGGTAGGTTTAGGGTGTCTTTGGGGTGGATCTATGGTTTTGGGGGATTTTCTTCCATTTTTGGTGGTGATGCCGTTCTTGTTTGGGTGTTTTTGACGTTTTTTGGGATCTCTGTTGGGTTCTGTTGGGTTCTCGTTGGTCATCGTGTTGGAAAAGTGTAAATTGTGGTTTTTGGAGAAGATGAGGTAGGTTTAGGGTGTCTTTGGGGTGGATCTATGGTTTTGGGGGATTTTCTTCCAGTTTTGGTGGTGATGCCGTTCTTGTTTGGGGTGTTTTTGACGTTTTTTGTGGTCTCCGTTGGGTTTTGTTGGGTTCTCGTTGGTTATCATGGTGGAAAAGGGTAAATTGTGGTTTTTGGAGAAGATGAGGTAGGTTTAGGGTGTCTTTGGGGTGGATCTATGGTTTTGGGGGATTTTCTTCCAGTTTTGGTGGTGATGCCGTTCTTGTTTGGGGTGTTTTTGACGTTTTTTGTGGTCTCCGTTGTGTTTTGTTGGGTTCTCGTTGGTTATCATGGTGGAAAAGTGTAAATTGTGGTTTTTGGAGAAGATGAGGTAGGTTTAGGGTGTCTTTGGGGTGGATCTATGGTTTTGGGGGATTTTCTTCCAGTTTTGGTGGTGATGCCGTTCTTGTTTGGGGTGTTTTTGACGTTTTTTGTGGTCTCCGTTGGGTTTTGTTGGGTTCTCGTTGGTTATCATGGTGGAAAAGTGTAAATTGTGGTTTTTGGAGAAGATGAGGTAGGTTTAGGGTGGTTTTGGGGTGGATCTATGGTTTTGGGGGATTTTCTTCCAGTTTTGGTGGTGATGCCGTTCTTGTTTGGGGTCTTTTTGACGTGTTTTGGTGTCTCCATTAGATTTTGTTGGGTTCTTGTTTGTCATTATGTTAAATAGGTGTGGATTGTGGGTTTTGGAGAACATCAGGTAGGTTTAGGGTGGTTTTGGGGTGGATCTATGGTTTTGGGGGATTTTCTTCCAGTTTTGGTGGTGATGCCGTTCTTGTTTGGGGTCTTTTTGACGTGTTTTGGTGTCTCCATTAGGTTTAGTTGGGTTCTTGTTTGTCATTATGTTAAATAGGTGTGGATTGTGGATTTTGGAGAAGATCAGGTAGTTTTAGGGTGGTTTTGGGGTGGATCTATGGTTTTGGGGGATTTTCTTCCAGTTTTGGGGGTGATGCCGTTCTTGTTTGGGGTGTTTTTGACGTTTTTTGGCGTCTCCGTTGGGTTTTGTTGAGTTCTCGTTGGTTATCATGGTGGAAAAGGGTAAATTGTGGTTTTTGGAGAAGATCAGGTAGGTTTAGGGTGGTTTTGGGGTGGATCTATGGTTTTGGGGGATTTTCTTCCAGTTTTGGTGGTGATGCCGTTCTTGGTTTGGGGTGTTTTTTACGTGTTTTGCGGTCTCCATTAGGTTTTGTTGGGTTCTTGTTTGTCATTATGTTAAATAGGAGTGGATTGTGGTTTTTGGAGAACATCAGGTAGTTTTAGGGTGGATTTGGGGTGGATCTATGGTTTTGGGGGATTTTCTTCCAGTTTTGGGGGTGATCCTTTTCTTGTTTGGGGTGTTTTTGATGTGTTTTTGTGTCTCCATTATGTTTTGTTGGGTTCTTGTTTGTCATTATGTTAAATAGGTGTGGATTGTGGGTTTTGGAGAACATCAGGTAGGTTTAGGGTGGTTTTGGGGTGGATCTATGGTTTTGGCGGATTTTCTTCCAGTTTTGGTGGTGATGCCGTTCTTGTTTGGGGTGTTTTTGACGTTTTTTGGGGTCTCTGTTGGGTTCTGTTGGGTTCTCGTTGGTCATCGTGTTGGAAAAGGGTAAATTGTGGTTTTTGGAGAACATCAGGTAGGTTTATGGTGTCTTTGGGGTGGATCTATGGTTTTGGGGGATTTTCTTCCAGTTTTGGTGGTGATGCCGTTCTTGTTTGGGGTGTTTTTGACGTTTTTGGGGATCTCTGTTGGGTTCTGTTGGGTTCTCGTTGGTCATCGTGTTGGAAAAGTGTAAATTGTGGTTTTTGGAGAAGATGAGGTAGGTTTAGGGTGGTTTTGGGGTGGATCTATGGTTTTGGGGGATTTTCTTCCAGTTTTGGGGGTGATGCCATTCTTGTTTGGGGTGTTTTTGACGTTTTTTGGGGTCTCCGTTGGGTTTTGTTGGGTTCTCGTTGGTTATCATGGTGGAAAAGGGTAAATTGTGGGTTTTGGAGAAGATCAGGTAGGTTTAGGGTGGTTTTGGGGTGGATCTATGGTTTTGGCGTATTTTCTTCCAGTTTTGGGGGTGATGCCGATATTTTTTGGGGTGTTTTTTACGTGTTTTGGGGTCTCCATTAGGTTTTGTTGGGTTCTTGTTTGTCATTATGTTAAATAGGTGTGGATTGTGGGTTTTGGAGAACATCAGGTAGGTTTAGGGTGGTTTTGGGGTGGATCTATGGTTTTGGGGGATTTTCTTCCAGTTTTGGTGGTGATCCTTTTCTTGTTTGGGGTCTTTTTGACGTGTTTTGGTGTCTCCATTAGGTTTAGTTGGGTTCTTGTTTGTCATTATGTTAAATAGGTGTGGATTGTGGGTTTTGGAGAAAGATCAGGTAGGTTTAGGGTGGTTTTGGGGTGGATCTATGGTTTTGGGGGATTTTCTTCCAGTTTTGGGGGTGATGCCGTTCTTGTTTGGGGTGTTTTTGACGTTTTTTGGGGTCTCTGTTGGGTTCTGTTGGGTTCTCGTTGGTCATCGTGTTGGGAAAAGGGTAAATTGTGGTTTTTGGAGAAGATGAGGTAGGTTTAGGGTGTCTTTGGGGTGGATCTATGGTTTTGGGGGATTTTCTTCCATTTTTGGTGGTGATGCCGTTCTTGTTTGGGGTGTTTTTGACGTTTTTTGGGATCTCTGTTGGGTTCTGTTGGGTTCTCGTTGGTCATCGTGTTGGAAAAGTGTAAATTGTGGTTTTTGGAGAAGATGAGGTAGGTTTAGGGTGGTTTTGGGGTGGATCTATGGTTTTGGGGGATTTTCTTCCAGTTTTGGGGGTGATGCCATTCTTGTTTGGGGTGTTTTTGACGTTTTTTGGGGTCTCCGTTGGGTTTTGTTGGGTTCTCGTTGGTTATCATGGTGGAAAAGGGTAAATTGTGGGTTTTGGAGAAGATCAGGTAGGTTTAGGGTGGTTTTGGGGTGGATCTATGGTTTTGGCGTATTTTCTTCCAGTTTTGGGGGTGATGCCGATATTTTTTGGGGTGTTTTTTACGTGTTTTTGGGTCTCCATTAGGTTTTGTTGGGTTCTTGTTTGTCATTATGTTAAATAGGTGTGGATTGTGGGTTTTGGAGAACATCAGGTAGGTTTAGGGTGGTTTTGGGGTGGATCTATGGTTTTGGGGGATTTTCTTCCAGTTTTGGTGGTGATCCTTTTCTTGTTTGGGGTCTTTTTGACGTGTTTTGGTGTCTCCATTAGGTTTAGTTGGGTTCTTGTTTGTCATTATGTTAAATAGGTGTGGATTGTGGGTTTTGGAGAAGATCAGGTAGGTTTAGGGTGGTTTTGGGGTGGATCTATGGTTTTGGGGGATTTTCTTCCAGTTTTGGGGGTGATGCCGTTCTTGTTTGGGGTGTTTTTGACGTTTTTTGGGGTCTCTGTTGGGTTCTGTTGGGTTCTCGTTGGTCATCGTGTTGGAAAAGGGTAAATTGTGGTTTTTGGAGAAGATGAGGTAGGTTTAGGGTGTCTTTGGGGTGGATCTATGGTTTTGGCGTATTTTCTTCCAGTTTTGGTGGTGATGCCGTTCTTGTTTGGGGTGTTTTTGACGTTTTTTGGGATCTCTGTTGGGTTCTGTTGGGTTCTCGTTGGTCATCGTGTTGGAAAAGTGTAAATTGTGGGTTTTGGAGAACATCAGGTAGGTTTAGGTTGGTTTTGGGGTGGATCTATGGTTTTGGCGTATTTTCTTCCAGTTTTGGGGGTGATGCCGTTCTTGTTTGGGGTGTTTTTTACGTGTTTTGGGGTCTCCATTAGGTTTTGTTGGGTTCTTGTTTGTCATTATGTTAAATAGGTGTGGATTGTGGGTTTTGGAGAACATCAGGTAGGTTTAGGGTGGTTTTGGGGTGGATCTATGGTTTTGGGTGATTTTCTTCCATTTTGGTGGTGATGCCGTTCTTGTTTGGGGTGTTTTTTGACGTTTTTTGGGGTCTCTGTTGGGTTCTGTTGGGTTCTCGTTGGTCATCGTGTTGGAAAAGGGTAAATTGTGGTTTTTGGAGAACATCAGGTAGGTTTAGGGTGTCTTTGGGGTGGATCTATGGTTTTGGGGGATTTTCTTCCAGTTTTGGTGGTGATGCCGTTCTTGTTTGGGGTGTTTTTGACGTTTTTTGGGATCTCTGTTGGGTTCTGTTGGGTTCTCGTTGGTCATCGTGTTGGAAAAGGGTAAATTGTGGTTTTTGGAGAAGATGAGGTAGGTTTAGGGTGTCTTTGGGGTGGATCTATGGTTTTGGGGGATTTTCTTCCAGTTTTGGTGGTGATGCCGTTCTTGTTTGGGGTGTTTTTGACGTTTTTTGTGGTCTCCATTGGGTTTTGTTGGGTTCTCGTTGGTTATCATGGTGGAAAAGGGTAAATTGTGGTTTTTGGAGAAGATGAGGTAGGTTTAGGGTGTCTTTGGGGTGGATCTATGGTTTTGGGGGATTTTCTTCCAGTTTTGGGGGTGATGCCGTTCTTGTTTGGGGTGTTTTTGACGTGTTTTGGTGTCTCCATTAGGTTTTGTTGGGTTATTGTTTGTCATTATGTTAAATAGGTGTGGATTGTGGGTTTTGGAGAAGATCAGGTAGGTTTAGGGTGGTTTTGGGGTGGATCTATGGTTTTGGGGGATTTTCTTCCAGTTTTGGTGGTGATCCTTTTCTTGTTTGGGGTGTTTTTGACGTTTTTTGGGGTCTCTGTTGGGTTCTGTTGGGTTCTCGTTGGTCATCGTGTTGGAAAAGTGTAAATTGTGGTTTTTGGAGAAGATGAGGTAGGTTTAGGGTGGTTTTGGGGTGGATCTATGGTTTTGGGGGATTTTCTTCCAGTTTTGGGGGTGATGCCGTTCTTGTTTGGGGTGTTTTTGACGTTTTTTGGGGTCTCCGTTGGGTTTTGTTGGGTTCTCGTTGGTTATCATGGTGGAAAAGGGTAAATTGTGGGTTTTGGAGAACATCAGGTAGGTTTAGGGTGGTTTTGGGGTGGATCTATGGTTTTGGGGGATTTTCTTCCAGTTTTGGGGGTGATGCCGATATTTTTTGGGGTGTTTTTTACGTGTTTTGGGGTCTCCATTAGGTTTTGTTGGGTTCTTGTTTGTCATTATGTTAAATAGGTGTGGATTGTGGGTTTTGGAGAACATCAGGTAGGTTTAGGGTGGTTTTGGGGTGGATCTATGGTTTTGGGTGATTTTCTTCCGTTTTGGTGGTGATGCCGTTCTTGTTTGGGGTGTTTTTGACGTTTTTTGGGGTCTCTGTTGGGTTCTGTTGGGTTCTCGTTGGTCATCGTGTTGGAAAAGGGTAAATTGTGGTTTTTGGAGAACATCAGGTAGGTTTAGGGTGGTTTTGGGGTGGATCTATGGTTTTGGGGGATTTTCTTCCAGTTTTGGTGGTGATGCCGTTCTTGTTTGGGGTGTTTTTGACGTTTTTTGGGGTCTCTGTTGGGTTCTGTTGGGTTCTCGTTGGTCATCGTGTTGGAAAAGGGTAAATTGTGGTTTTTGGAGAAGATGAGGTAGGTTTAGGGTGTCTTTGGGGTGGATCTATGGTTTTGGGGGATTTTCTTCCAGTTTTGGGGGTGATGCCGTTCTTGTTTGGGGTGTTTTTGACGTTTTTTGGGGTCTCCGTTTGGTTTTGTTGGGTTCTCGTTGGTTATCATGGTAGAAAAGGGTAAATTGTGGGTTTTGGAGAACATCAGGTAGTTTTAGGGTGTCTTTGGGGTGGATCTGTGGTTTTGGGGGATTTTCTTCCAGTTTTGGGGGTGATGCCGATATTTTTTTGGGGTGTTTTTTACGTGTTTTTGGGTCTCCATTAGGTTTTGTTGGGTTCTTGTTTGTCATTATGTTAAATAGGTGTGGATTGTGGGTTTTGGAGAACATCAGGTAGGTTTAGGGTGGTTTTGGGGTGGATCTATGGTTTTGGGGGATTTTCTTCCAGTTTTGGGGGTGATGCCGATATTTTTTGGGGTGTTTTTTACGTGTTTTGGGGTCTCCGTTTGGTTCTGTTGGGTTCTCGTTGGTCATCATGGTGGAAAAGTGTAAATTGTGGTTTTTGGAGAAGATGAGGTAGGTTTAGGGTGTCTTTGGGGTGGATCTATGGTTTTGGGGGATTTTCTTCCAGTTTTGGGGGTGATGCCGTTCTTGTTTGGGGTGTTTTTGACGTGTTTTGGTGTCTCCATTAGGTTTTGTTGGGTTCTTGTTTGTCATTATGTTAAATAGGTGTGGATTGTGGGTTTTGGAGAACATCAGGTAGTTTTAGGGTGGTTTTGGGGTGGATCTATGGTTTTGGGGGATTTTCTTCCAGTTTTGGTGGTGATGCCGTTCTTGTTTGGGGTGTTTTTGACGTTTTTGGGGGTCTCTGTTGGGTTCTGTTGGGTTCTCGTTGGTCATCGTGTTGGAAAAGGGTAAATTGTGGTTTTTGGAGAACATCAGGTAGGTTTAGGGTGTCTTTGGGGTGGATCTATGGTTTTGGGGGTTTTCTTCCAGTTTTGGGGGTGATGCCATTCTTGTTTGGGGTATTTTTTAAGGTTTTTGTGGTCTCTGTTGGGTTTTGTTGGGTTCTCGTTGGTCATCGTGTTGTAAAAGTGTAAATTGTGGGTTTTGGAGAACTTCAGGTAGGTTTAGGGGGAGTTTTCGCGTGGATTCATGGTATTTGGGGTTTTCTTCTTTTTGGGGGAGTGATCCTCTCCTTTCTTCGGGTGATTTTGGAGTGTTTTGGGGTTTCCGTTGCGTTTCGTTGAATTCCTAATGTGTTTTATGGTGGTTTGGAGTGTGCTTTGGGATTAGGAGAACATCAGGTAGGTTTAGGGTGTCTTTGGGGTGGATCTATGGTATTTGGGGTTTCCTTCTATTTTTTGGCGTGATCCTGTTCTTTTTTGGGGTGTATTTGAAGTGTTTTGGGGTCTCCGTTTGGTTTTGTTTGGTTCTCGTTGGTCATCATGGTGGAAAAGTTTAAATTGTGGGTTTTGGAGAAGATGAGGTAGGTTTAGGGTGTCTTTGGGGTGGATCTATGGTTTTGGGGGATTTTCTTCCAGTTTTGGGGGTGATGCCGATATTTTTTTGGGGTGTTTTTTACGTGTTTTTGGGTCTCCATTAGGTTTTGTTGGGTTCTTGTTTGTCATTATGTTAAATAGGTGTGGATTGTGGGTTTTGGAGAACATCAGGTAGGTTTAGGGTGGTTTTGGGGTGGATCTATGGTTTTGGGGGATTTTCTTCCAGTTTTGGGGGTGATGCCGTTCTTGTTTGGGGTGTTTTTGACGTTTTTTGGGGTCTCTGTTGGGTTCTGTTGGGTTCTCGTTGGTCATCGTGTTGGAAAAGGGTAAATTGTGGTTTTTGGAGAAGATGAGGTAGGTTTAGGGTGTCTTTGGGGTGGATCTATGGTTTTGGCGTATTTTCTTCCAGTTTTGGGGGTGATGCCGATATTTTTTGGGGTGTTTTTTACGTGTTTTGGGGTCTCCATTAGGTTTTGTTGGGTTCTTGTTTGTCATTATGTTAAATAGGTGTGGATTGTGGGTTTTGGAGAACATCAGGTAGGTTTAGGGTGGTTTTGGGGTGGATCTATGGTTTTGGGGGATTTTCTTCCATTTTTGGTGGTGATGCCGTTCTTGTTTGGGGTGTTTTTGACGTTTTTTGGGGTCTCTGTTGGGTTCTGTTGGGTTCTCGTTGGTCATCGTGTTGGAAAAGGGTAAATTGTGGTTTTTGGAGAAGATGAGGTAGGTTTAGGGTGTCTTTGGGGTGGATCTATGGTTTTGGGGGATTTTCTTCCATTTTTGGTGGTGATGCCGTTCTTGTTTGGGGTGTTTTTGACGTTTTTGGGGATCTCTGTTGGGTTCTGTTGGGTTCTCGTTGGTCATCGTGTTGGAAAAGTGTAAATTGTGGGTTTTGGAGAACATCAGGTAGGTTTAGGTTGGTTTTGGGGTGGATCTATGGTTTTGGCGTATTTTCTTCCAGTTTTGGGGGTGATGCCGTTCTTGTTTGGGGTGTTTTTTACGTGTTTTGGGGTCTCCATTAGGTTTTGTTGGGTTCTTGTTTGTCATTATGTTAAATAGGTGTGGATTGTGGGTTTTGGAGAACATCAGGTAGGTTTAGGGTGGTTTTGGGGTGGATCTATGGTTTTGGGTGATTTTCTTCCATTTTGGTGGTGATGCCGTTCTTGTTTGGGGTGTTTTTGACGTTTTTTGGGGTCTCTGTTGGGTTCTGTTGGGTTCTCGTTGGTCATCGTGTTGGAAAAGGGTAAATTGTGGTTTTTGGAGAACATCAGGTAGGTTTAGGGTGTCTTTGGGGTGGATCTATGGTTTTGGGGGATTTTCTTCCAGTTTTGGTGGTGATGCCGTTCTTGTTTGGGGTGTTTTTGACGTTTTTTGGGATCTCTGTTGGGTTCTGTTGGGTTCTCGTTGGTCATCGTGTTGGAAAAGGGTAAATTGTGGTTTTTGGAGAAGATGAGGTAGGTTTAGGGTGTCTTTGGGGTGGATCTATGGTTTTGGGGGATTTTCTTCCAGTTTTGGTGGTGATGCCGTTCTTGTTTGGGGTGTTTTTGACGTTTTTTGTGGTCTCCATTGGGTTTTGTTGGGTTCTCGTTGGTTATCATGGTGGAAAAGGGTAAATTGTGGTTTTTGGAGAAGATGAGGTAGGTTTAGGGTGGTTTTGGGGTGGATCTATGGTTTTGGGGGATTTTCTTCCAGTTTTGGGGGTGATGCCGTTCTTGTTTGGGGTGTTTTTGACGTGTTTTGGTGTCTCCATTAGGTTTTGTTGGGTTATTGTTTGTCATTATGTTAAATAGGTGTGGATTGTGGGTTTTGGAGAAGATCAGGTAGGTTTAGGGTGGTTTTGGGGTGGATCTATGGTTTTGGGGGATTTTCTTCCAGTTTTGGTGGTGATCCTTTTCTTGTTTGGGGTGTTTTTGACGTTTTTTGGGGTCTCTGTTGGGTTCTGTTGGGTTCTCGTTGGTCATCGTGTTGGGAAAGGGTAAATTGTGGTTTTTGGAGAACATCAGGTAGGTTTAGGGTGTCTTTTGGGTGGATCTATGGTTTTGGGGGATTTTCTTCCAGTTTTGGTGGTGATGCCGTTCTTGTTTGGGGTGTTTTTGACGTTTTTTGGGATCTCTGTTGGGTTCTGTTGGGTTCTCGTTGGTCATCGTGTTGGAAAAGTGTAAATTGTGGTTTTTGGAGAAGATGAGGTAGGTTTAGGGTGGTTTTGGGGTGGATCTATGGTTTTGGGGGATTTTCTTCCAGTTTTGGGGGTGATGCCGTTCTTGTTTGGGGTGTTTTTGACGTTTTTTGTGGTCTCCGTTGGGTTTTGTTGGGTTCTCGTTGGTTATCATGGTGGAAAAGGGTAAATTGTGGGTTTTGGAGAACATCAGGTAGGTTTAGGGTGGTTTTGGGGTGGATCTATGGTTTTGGGGGATTTTCTTCCAGTTTTGGGGGTGATGCCGATATTTTTTGGGGTGTTTTTGACGTGTTTTGGGGTCTCCATTAGGTTTTGTTGGGTTCTTGTTTGTCATTATGTTAAATAGGTGTGGATTGTGGGTTTTGGAGAACATCAGGTAGGTTTAGGGTGGTTTTGGGGTGGATCTATGGTTTTGGGTGATTTTCTTCCGTTTTGGTGGTGATGCCGTTCTTGTTTGGGGTGTTTTTGACGTTTTTTGGGGTCTCTGTTGGGTTCTGTTGGGTTCTCGTTGGTCATCGTGTTGGAAAAGGGTAAATTGTGGTTTTTGGAGAACATCAGGTAGGTTTAGGGTGGTTTTGGGGTGGATCTATGGTTTTGGGGGATTTTCTTCCAGTTTTGGTGGTGATGCCGTTCTTGTTTGGGGTGTTTTTGACGTTTTTTGGGGTCTCTGTTGGGTTCTGTTGGGTTCTCGTTGGTCATCGTGTTGGAAAAGGGTAAATTGTGGTTTTTGGAGAAGATGAGGTAGGTTTAGGGTGTCTTTGGGGTGGATCTATGGTTTTGGGGGATTTTCTTCCAGTTTTGGGGGTGATGCCGTTCTTGTTTGGGGTGTTTTTGACGTTTTTTGGGGTCTCCGTTTGGTTTTGTTGGGTTCTCGTTGGTTATCATGGTAGAAAAGGGTAAATTGTGGGTTTTGGAGAACATCAGGTAGTTTTAGGGTGTCTTTGGGGTGGATCTATGGTTTTGGGGGATTTTCTTCCAGTTTTGGGGGTGATGCCGATATTTTTTTGGGGTGTTTTTTACGTGTTTTTGGGTCTCCATTAGGTTTTGTTGGGTTCTTGTTTGTCATTATGTTAAATAGGTGTGGATTGTGGGTTTTGGAGAACATCAGGTAGGTTTAGGGTGGTTTTGGGGTGGATCTATGGTTTTGGGGGATTTTCTTCCAGTTTTGGGGGTGATGCCGTTCTTGTTTGGGGTGTTTTTGACGTTTTTTGGGGTCTCTGTTGGGTTCTGTTGGGTTCTCGTTGGTCATCGTGTTGGAAAAGGGTAAATTGTGGTTTTTGGAGAAGATGAGGTAGGTTTAGGGTGTCTTTGGGGTGGATCTATGGTTTTGGGGGATTTTCTTCCAGTTTTGGGGGTGATGCCGTTCTTGTTTGGGGTGTTTTTGACGTGTTTTGGTGTCTCCATTAGGTTTTGTTGGGTTCTTGTTTGTCATTATGTTAAATAGGTGTGAATTGTGGGTTTTGGAGAAGATCAGGTAGTTTTAGGGTGGTTTTGGGGTGGATCTATGGTTTTGGGGGATTTTCTTCCAGTTTTGGTGGTGATGCCGTTCTTGTTTGGGGTGTTTTTGACGTTTTTTGGGGTCTCTGTTGGGTTCTGTTGGGTTCTCGTTGGTCATCGTGTTGGAAAAGGGTAAATTGTGGTTTTTGGAGAAGATCAGGTAGGTTTAGGGTGTCTTTGGGGTGGATCTATGGTTTTGGGGGATTTTCTTCCAGTTTTGGGGGTGATGCCGTTCTTGTTTGGGGTGTTTTTGACGTTTTTTGGGATCTCTGTTGGGTTTTGTTGGGTTCTTGTTTGTCATTATGTTAAATAGGAGTGGATTGTGGGTTTTGGAGAACATCAGGTAGTTTTAGGGTGGTTTTGGGGTGGATCTATGGTTTTGGGGGATTTTCTTCCAGTTTTGGGGGTGATGCCGTTCTTGTTTGGGGTGTTTTTGACGTTTTTTGGGGTCTCTGTTGGGTTCTGTTGGGTTCTCGTTGGTCATCGTGTTGGAAAAGGGTAAATTGTGGTTTTTGGAGAACATCAGGTAGGTTTAGGGTGTCTTTGGGGTGGATCTATGGTTTTGGGGGTTTTCTTCCAGTTTTGGGGGTGATGCCATTCTTGTTTGGGGTATTTTTTAAGGTTTTTGTGGTCTCTGTTGGGTTTTGTTGGGTTCTCGTTGGTCATCGTGTTGTAAAAGTGTAAATTGTGGGTTTTGGAGAACTTCAGGTAGGTTTAGGGGGAGTTTTCGCGTGGATTCATGGTATTTGGTGTTTTCTTCTTTTTGGGGGAGTGATCCTCTCCTTTCTTCGGGTGATTTTGGAGTGTTTTGGGGTTTCCGTTGCGTTTCGTTGAATTCCTAATGTGTTTTATGGTGGTTTGGAGTGTGCTTTGGGATTAGGAGAACATCAGGTAGGTTTAGGGTGTCTTTGGGGTGGATCTATGGTATTTGGGGTTTTCTTCTATTTTTTGGCGTGATCCTGTTCTTTTTTGGGGTGTATTTGAAGTGTTTTGGGGTCTCCGTTTGGTTTTGTTTGGTTCTCGTTGGTCATCATGGTGGAAAAGTTTAAATTGTGGGTTTTGGAGAAGATGAGGTAGGTTTAGGGTGTCTTTGGGGTGGATCTATGGTTTTGGGGGATTTTCTTCCAGTTTTGGGGTGATGCCGTTCTTGTTTGGGGTGTTTTTGACGTTTTTTGGCGTCTCCGTTGGGTTTTGTTGGGTTCTCGTTGGTTATCATGGTAGAAAAGGGTAAATTGTGGGTTTTGGAGAAGATCAGGTAGGTTTAGGGTGGTTTTGGGGTGGATCTATGGTTTTGGGGGATTTTCTTCCAGTTTTGGGGGTGATGCCGATATTTTATGAGGTGTTTTTTACGTGTTTTGGGGTCTCCATTAGGTTTTGTTGGGTTCTTGTTTGTCATTATGTTAAATAGGAGTGGATTGTGGGTTTTGGAGAACATCAGGTAGTTTTAGGGTGGTTTTGGGGTGGATCTATGGTTTTGGGGTATTTTCTTCCAGTTTTGGGGGTGATGCCGTTCTTGTTTGGGGTGTTTTTGACGTTTTTTGGGGTCTCTGTTGGGTTCTGTTGGGTTCTCGTTGGTCATCGTGTTGGAAAAGGGTAAATTGTGGTTTTTGGAGAACATCAGGTAGGTTTATGGTGTCTTTGGGGTGGATCTATGGTTTTGGGGGATTTTCTTCCAGTTTTGGTGGTGATGCCGTTCTTGTTTGGGGTGTTTTTGACGTTTTTTGGGATCTCTGTTGGGTTCTGTTGGGTTCTCGTTGGTCATTGTGTTGGAAAAGTGTAAATTGTGGTTTTTGGAGAAGATGAGGTAGGTTTAGGGTGTCTTTGGGGTGGATCTATGGTTTTGGGGGATTTTCTTCCAGTTTTGGGGGTGATGCCGTTCTTGTTTGGGGTGTTTTTGACGTTTTTTGGGATCTCCGTTGGGTTTTGTTGGGTTCTCGTTGGTTATCATGGTGGAAAAGGGTAAATTGTGGGTTTTGGAGAACATCAGGTAGGTTTAGGGTGGTTTTGGGGTGGATCTATGGTTTTGGGGGATTTTCTTCCAGTTTTGGGGGTGATGCCGTTCTTGTTTGGGGTGTTTTTGACGTGTTTTGGTGTCTCCATTAGGTTTTGTTGGGTTATTGTTTGTCATTATGTTAAATAGGTGTGGATTGTGGGTTTTGGAGAAGATCAGGTAGGTTTAGGGTGGTTTTGGGGTGGATCTATGGTTTTGGGGGATTTTCTTCCAGTTTTGGTGGTGATCCTTTTCTTGTTTGGGGTGTTTTTGACGTTTTTTGGGGTCTCTGTTGGGTTCTGTTGGGTTCTCGTTGGTCATCGTGTTGGGAAAGGGTAAATTGTGGTTTTTGGAGAAGATGAGGTAGGTTTAGGGTGTCTTTGGGGTGGATCTATGGTTTTGGGGGATTTTCTTCCAGTTTTGGTGGTGATGCCGTTCTTGTTTGGGGTGTTTTTGACGTTTTTTGGGATCTCTGTTGGGTTCTGTTGGGTTCTCGTTGGTCATCGTGTTGGAAAAGTGTAAATTGTGGTTTTTGGAGAAGATGAGGTAGGTTTAGGGTGGTTTTGGGGTGGATCTATGGTTTTGGGGGATTTTCTTCCAGTTTTGGGGGTGATGCCGTTCTTGTTTGGGGTGTTTTTGACGTTTTTTGTGGTCTCCGTTGGGTTTTGTTGGGTTCTCGTTGGTTATCATGGTGGAAAAGGGTAAATTGTGGGTTTTGGAGAACATCAGGTAGGTTTAGGGTGGTTTTGGGGTGGATCTATGGTTTTGGGGGATTTTCTTCCAGTTTTGGGGGTGATGCCGATATTTTTTGGGGTGTTTTTGACGTGTTTTGGGGTCTCCATTAGGTTTTGTTGGGTTCTTGTTTGTCATTATGTTAAATAGGTGTGGATTGTGGGTTTTGGAGAACATCAGGTAGGTTTAGGGTGGTTTTGGGGTGGATCTATGGTTTTGGGTGATTTTCTTCCGTTTTGGTGGTGATGCCGTTCTTGTTTGGGGTGTTTTTGACGTTTTTTGGGGTCTCTGTTGGGTTCTGTTGGGTTCTCGTTGGTCATCGTGTTGGAAAAGGGTAAATTGTGGTTTTTGGAGAACATCAGGTAGGTTTAGGGTGGTTTTGGGGTGGATCTATGGTTTTGGGGGATTTTCTTCCAGTTTTGGGGGTGATGCCGTTCTTGTTTGGGGTGTTTTTGACGTTTTTTGGGGTCTCTGTTGGGTTCTGTTGGGTTCTCGTTGGTCATCGTGTTGGAAAAGGGTAAATTGTGGTTTTTGGAGAAGATGAGGTAGGTTTAGGGTGTCTTTGGGGTGGATCTATGGTTTTGGGGGATTTTCTTCCAGTTTTGGGGGTGATGCCGTTCTTGTTTGGGGTGTTTTGACGTTTTTTGGGGTCTCCGTTTGGTTTTGTTGGGTTCTCGTTGGTTATCATGGTAGAAAAGGGTAAATTGTGGGTTTTGGAGAACATCAGGTAGTTTTAGGGTGTCTTTGGGGTGGATCTATGGTTTTGGGGGATTTTCTTCCAGTTTTGGGGGTGATGCCGATATTTTTTTGGGGTGTTTTTTACGTGTTTTTGGGTCTCCATTAGGTTTTGTTGGGTTCTTGTTTGTCATTATGTTAAATAGGTGTGGATTGTGGGTTTTGGAGAACATCAGGTAGGTTTAGGGTGGTTTTGGGGTGGATCTATGGTTTTGGGGGATTTTCTTCCAGTTTTGGGGGTGATGCCGTTCTTGTTTGGGGTGTTTTTGACGTTTTTTGGGGTCTCTGTTGGGTTCTGTTGGGTTCTCGTTGGTCATCGTGTTGGAAAAGGGTAAATTGTGGTTTTTGGAGAAGATGAGGTAGGTTTAGGGTGTCTTTGGGGTGGATCTATGGTTTTGGGGGATTTTCTTCCAGTTTTGGGGGTGATGCCGTTCTTGTTTGGGGTGTTTTTGACGTGTTTTGGTGTCTCCATTAGGTTTTGTTGGGTTCTTGTTTGTCATTATGTTAAATAGGTGTGGATTGTGGGTTTTGGAGAAGATCAGGTAGTTTTAGGGTGGTTTTGGGGTGGATCTATGGTTTTGGGGGATTTTCTTCCAGTTTTGGTGGTGATGCCGTTCTTGTTTGGGGTGTTTTTGACGTTTTTTGGGGTCTCTGTTGGGTTCTGTTGGGTTCTCGTTGGTCATCGTGTTGGAAAAGGGTAAATTGTGGTTTTTGGAGAAGATCAGGTAGGTTTAGGGTGTCTTTGGGGTGGATCTATGGTTTTGGGGGATTTTCTTCCAGTTTTGGGGGTGATGCCGTTCTTGTTTGGGGTGTTTTTGACGTTTTTTGGGATCTCTGTTGGGTTTTGTTGGGTTCTTGTTTGTCATTATGTTAAATAGGAGTGGATTGTGGGTTTTGGAGAACATCAGGTAGTTTTAGGGTGGTTTTGGGGTGGATCTATGGTTTTGGGGGATTTTCTTCCAGTTTTGGGGGTGATGCCGTTCTTGTTTGGGGTGTTTTTGACGTTTTTTGGGGTCTCTGTTGGGTTCTGTTGGGTTCTCGTTGGTCATCGTGTTGGAAAAGGGTAAATTGTGGTTTTTGGAGAACATCAGGTAGGTTTAGGGTGTCTTTGGGGTGGATCTATGGTTTTGGGGGTTTTCTTCCAGTTTTGGGGGTGATGCCATTCTTGTTTGGGGTATTTTTTAAGGTTTTTGTGGTCTCTGTTGGGTTTTGTTGGGTTCTCGTTGGTCATCGTGTTGTAAAAGTGTAAATTGTGGGTTTTGGAGAACTTCAGGTAGGTTTAGGGGGAGTTTTCGCGTGGATTCATGGTATTTGGGGTTTTCTTCTTTTTGGGGGAGTGATCCTCTCCTTTCTTCGGGTGATTTTGGAGTGTTTTGGGGTTTCCGTTGCGTTTCGTTGAATTCCTAATGTGTTTTATGGTGGTTTGGAGTGTGCTTTGGGATTAGGAGAACATCAGGTAGGTTTAGGGTGTCTTTGGGGTGGATCTATGGTATTTGGGGTTTTCTTCTATTTTTTGGCGTGATCCTGTTCTTTTTTGGGGTGTATTTGAAGTGTTTTGGGGTCTCCGTTTGGTTTTGTTTGGTTCTCGTTGGTCATCATGGTGGAAAAGTTTAAATTGTGGGTTTTGGAGAAGATGAGGTAGGTTTAGGGTGTCTTTGGGGTGGATCTATGGTTTTGGGGGATTTTCTTCCAGTTTTGGGGGTGATGCCGTTCTTGTTTGGGGTGTTTTTGACGTTTTTTGGCGTCTCCGTTGGGTTTTGTTGGGTTCTCGTTGGTTATCATGGTAGAAAAGGGTAAATTGTGGGTTTTGGAGAAGATCAGGTAGGTTTAGGGTGGTTTTGGGGTGGATCTATGGTTTTGGGGGATTTTCTTCCAGTTTTGGGGGTGATGCCGATATTTTATGAGGTGTTTTTTACGTGTTTTGGGGTCTCCATTAGGTTTTGTTGGGTTCTTGTTTGTCATTATGTTAAATAGGAGTGGATTGTGGGTTTTGGAGAACATCAGGTAGTTTTAGGGTGGTTTTGGGGTGGATCTATGGTTTTGGGGTATTTTCTTCCAGTTTTGGGGGTGATGCCGTTCTTGTTTGGGGTGTTTTTGACGTTTTTTGGGGTCTCTGTTGGGTTCTGTTGGGTTCTCGTTGGTCATCGTGTTGGAAAAGGGTAAATTGTGGTTTTTGGAGAACATCAGGTAGGTTTATGGTGTCTTTGGGGTGGATCTATGGTTTTGGGGGATTTTCTTCCAGTTTTGGTGGTGATGCCGTTCTTGTTTGGGGTGTTTTTGACGTTTTTTGGGATCTCTGTTGGGTTCTGTTGGGTTCTCGTTGGTCATTGTGTTGGAAAAGTGTAAATTGTGGTTTTTGGAGAAGATGAGGTAGGTTTAGGGTGTCTTTGGGGTGGATCTATGGTTTTGGGGATTTTCTTCCAGTTTTGGGGGTGATGCCGTTCTTGTTTGGGGTGTTTTTGACGTTTTTTGGGATCTCCGTTGGGTTTTGTTGGGTTCTCGTTGGTTATCATGGTGGAAAAGGGTAAATTGTGGGTTTTGGAGAACATCAGGTAGGTTTAGGGTGGTTTTGGGGTGGATCTATGGTTTTGGGGGATTTTCTTCCAGTTTTGGGGGTGATGCCGTTCTTGTTTGGGGTGTTTTTTACGTGTTTTGCGGTCTCCATTAGGTTTTGTTGGGTTCTTGTTTGTCATTATGTTAAATAGGAGTGGATTGTGGGTTTTGGAGAACATCAGGTAGTTTTAGGGTGGTTTTGGGGTGGATCTATGGTTTTGGGGGATTTTCTTTTCTTCCAGTTTTGGGGGTGATGCGTTCTTGTTTGGGGTGTTTTTGACGTTTTTTGGGGTCTCTGTTGGGTTCTGTTGGTTCTCGTTGGTCATCGTGTTGGAAAAGGGTAAATTGTGGTTTTTGGAGAACATCAGGTAGGTTTAGGGTGTCTTTGGGGTGGATCTATGGTTTTGGGGGATTTTCTTCCAGTTTTGGTGGTGATGCCGTTCTTGTTTGGGGTGTTTTTTGACGTTTTTTGGGATCTCTGTTGGGTTCTGTTGGGTTCTCGTTGGTCATCGTGTTGGAAAAGTGTAAATTGTGGGTTTTGGAGAACATCAGGTAGGTTTAGGGTGTCTTTGGGTGGATCTATGGTTTTGGGGGATTTTCTTTCAATTTTGGGGGTGAGCCGATATTTTTTGGGGTGTTTTTTACGTGTTTTGGGTCTCCATTAGGTTTTGTTGGGTTCTGTTTGTCATTATGTTAAATAGGAGTGGATTGTGGGTTTTGGAGAACATCAGGTAGTTTTAGGGTGGTTTTGGGGTGGATCTATGGTTTTGAGGGATTTTCTTCCAGTTTTGGGGGTGATGCCGATATTTTATGAGGTGTTTTTTACGTGTTTTGGGGTCTCCATTAGGTTTTGTTGGGTTCTTGTTTGTCATTATGTTAAATAGGAGTGGATTGTGGTTTTGGAGAACATCAGGTAGGTTTAGGGTGGTTTTGGGGTGGATCTATGGTTTTGGGGGATTTTCTTCCAGTTTTGGTGGTGATCCTTTTCTTGTTTGGGGTTTTTTTGACGTGTTTTGGTGTCTCCATTAGGTTTTGTTTGGGTTCTTGTTTGTCATTATGTTAAATAGGTGTGGATTGTGGGTTTTGGAGAACATCAGGTAGGTTTAGGGTGGTTTGGGGTGGATCTATGGTTTTGGGGGATTTTCTTCCAGTTTTGGTGGTGATGCCGTTCTTGTTTGGTGTGTTTTTGACGTTTTTTGGGGTCTCTGTTGGGTTCTGTTGGGTTCTCGTTGGTCATCGTGTTGGAAAAGGGTAAATTGTGGGTTTTTGGAGAACATCAGGTAGGTTTAGGGTGTCTTTGGGGTGGATCTATGGTTTTGGGGGATTTTCTTCCAGTTTTGGTGGTGATGCCGTTCTTGTTTGGGGTGTTTTTGACGTTTTTTGGGATCTCTGTTGGGTTCTGTTGGGTTCTCGTTGGTCATTGTGTTGGAAAAGGGTAAATTGTGGTTTTTGGAGAAGATGAGGTAGGTTTAGGGTGTCTTTGGGGTGGATCTATGGTTTTGGGGGATTTTCTTCCAGTTTTGGGGGTGATGCCGTTCTTGTTTGGGGTGTTTTTGACGTTTTTTGGGATCTCCGTTGGGTTTTGTTGGGTTCTCGTTGGTTATCATGGTGGAAAAGGGTAAATTGTGGGTTTTGGAGAACATCAGGTAGGTTTAGGGTGGTTTTGGGGTGGATCTATGGTTTTGGGGGATTTTCTTCCAGTTTTGGGGGTGATGCCGATATTTTTTGTGGTGTTTTTGACGTGTTTTGGGGTCTCCATTAGGTTTTGTTGGGTTCTTGTTTGTCATTATGTTAAATAGGAGTGGATTGTGGGTTTTGGAGAACATCAGGTAGGTTTAGGGTGTCTTTGGGGTGGATCTATGGTTTTGGGGGATTTTCTTCCAGTTTTGGTGGTGATGCCGTTCTTGTTTGGGGTGTTTTTGACGTGTTTTGGTGTCTCCATTAGGTTTAGTTGGGTTCTTGTTTGTCATTATGTTAAATAGGTGTGGATTGTGGGTTTTGGAGAAGATCAGGTAGGTTTAGGGTGGTTTTGGGGTGGATCTATGGTTTTGGGGGATTTTCTTCCAGTTTTGGGGGTGATGCCGTTCTTGTTTGGGGTGTTTTTGACGTTTTTGGGGATCTCTGTTGGGTTCTGTTGGGTTCTCGTTGGTCATCGTGTTGGAAAAGTGTAAATTGTGGGTTTTGGAGAACATCAGGTAGGTTTAGGGTGTCTTTGGGGTGGATGTATGGTTTTGGGGTATTTTCTTCCAGTTTTGGGGGTGATGCCGTTCTTGTTTGGGGTGTTTTTGACGTTTTTTGGGGTCTCCGTTGGTTTTTGTTGGGTTCTCGTTGGTCATCGTGTTGGAAAAGGGTAAATGTGGTTTTTGGAGAAGATGAGGTAGGTTTAGGGTGTCTTTGGGGTGGATCTATGGTTTTGGGGGATTTTCTTCCAGTTTTGGGGGTGATGCCGATATTTTTTGTGGTGTTTTTTACGTGTTTTGGGGTCTCCATTAGGTTTTGTTGGGTTCTTGTTTGTCATTATGTTAAATAGGAGTGGATTGTGGTTTTTGGAGAAGATCAGGTAGGTTTAGGGTGTTTTTGGGGTGGATCTATGGTTTTGGCGTATTTTCTTCCAGTTTTGGGGGTGATGCCGATATTTTTTGTGGTGTTTTTTACGTGTTTTGGGGTCTCCATTAGGTTTTGTTGGGTTCTTGTTTGTCATTATGTTAAATAGGAGTGGATTGTGGGTTTTGGAGAAGATCAGGTAGGTTTAGGGTGGTTTTGGGGTGGATCTATGGTTTTGGGGGATTTTCTTCCAGTTTTGGTGGTGATGCCGTTCTTGTTTGGGGTGTTTTTGACGTGTTTTGGTGTCTCCATTAGGTTTTGTTGGGTTCTTGTTTGTCATTATGTTAAATAGGTGTGGATTGTGGGTTTTGGAGAAGATCAGGTAGGTTTAGGGTGGTTTTGGGGTGGATCTATGGTTTTGGGGGATTTTCTTCCAGTTTTGGGGGTGATGCCGTTCTTGTTTGGGGTGTTTTTGACGTTTTTTGGGATCTCTGTTGGGTTCTGTTGGGTTCTCGTTGGTCATCGTGTTGGAAAAGTGTAAATTGTGGTTTTTGGAGAACATCAGGTAGGTTTAGGGTGTCTTTGGGGTGGATGTATGGTTTTGGGGGATTTTCTTCCAGTTTTGGTGGTGATGCCGTTCTTGTTTGGGATGTTTTTGACGTTTTTTGGGGTCTCCGTTGGGTTTTGTTGGGTTCTCGTTGGTCATCGTGTTGGAAAAGGGTAAATTGTGGTTTTTGGAGAAGATCAGGTAGGTTTAGGGTGTCTTTGGGGTGGATCTATGGTTTTGGGGGATTTTCTTCCAGTTTTGGGGGTGATGCCGATATTTTTTGTGGTGTTTTTTACGTGTTTTGGGGTCTCCATTAGGTTTTGTTGGGTTCTTGTTTGTCATTATGTTAAATAGGAGTGGATTGTGGTTTTTGTAGAACATCAGGTAGGTTTAGGGTGGTTTTGGGGTGGATCTATGGTTTTGGGGGATTTTCTTCCAGTTTTGGTGGTGATCCTTTTCTTGTTTGGGGTTTTTTTGACGTGTTTTGGTGTCTCCATTACGTTTAGTTGGGTTCTTGTTTGTCATTATGTTAAATAGGTGTGGATTGTGGGTTTTGGAGAACATCAGGTCGGTTTCGGGTGGTTTTGGGGTGGATCTATGGTTTTGGGGGATTTTCTTCCAGTTTTGGTGGTGATGCCGTTCTTGTTTGGGGTGTTTTTGACGTTTTTTGGGGTCTCTGTTGGGTTCTGTTGGGTTCTCGTTGGTCATCGTGTTGGAAAAGGGTAAATTGTGGTTTTTGGAGAACATCAGGTAGGTTTAGGGTGTCTTTGGGGTGGATCTATGGTTTTGGGGGATTTTCTTCCAGTTTTGGTGGTGATGCCGTTCTTGTTTGGGGTGTTTTTGACGTTTTTTGGGATCTTTGTTGGGTTCTGTTGGGTTCTCGTTGGTCATTGTGTTGGAAAAGTGTAAATTGTGGGTTTTGGAGAAGATGAGGTAGGTTTAGGGTGTCTTTGGGGTGGATCTATGGTTTTGGGGGATTTTCTTCCAGTTTTGGGGTGATGCTGTTCTTGTTTGGGGTGTTTTTGACGTTTTTTGGGATCTCCGTTGGGTTTTGTTGGGTTCTCGTTGGTTATCATGGTGGAAAAGGGTAAATTGTGGGTTTTGGAGAACATCAGGTAGGTTTAGGGTGGTTTTGGGGTGGATCTATGGTTTTGGGGGATTTTCTTCCAGTTTTGGGGGTGATGCCGATATTTTTTGTGGTGTTTTTGACGTGTTTTGGGGTCTCCATTAGGTTTTGTTGGGTTCTTCTTTGTCATTATGTTAAATAGGAGTGGATTGTGGGTTTTGGAGAACATCAGGTAGGTTTAGGGTGGTTTTGGGGTGGATCTATGGTTTTGGGGGATTTTCTTCCAGTTTTGGTCGTGATCCTTTTCTTGTTTGGGGTGTTTTTGACGTGTTTTGGTGTCTCCATTAGGTTTTGTTGGGTTCTTGTTTGTCATTATGTTAAATAGGTGTGGATTGTGGGTTTTGGAGAAGATCAGGTAGGTTTAGGGTGGTTTTGGGGTGGATCTATGGTTTTGGGGGAATTTCTTCCAGTTTTGGGGGTGATGCCGTTCTTGTTTGGGGTGTTTTTGACGTTTTTTGGGATCTCTGTTGGGTTCTGTTGGGTTCTCGTTGGTCATCGTGTTGGAAAAGTGTAAATTGTGGGTTTTGGAGAACATCAGGTAGGTTTAGGGTGGTTTTGGGGTGGATCTATGGTTTTGGGGGATTTTCTTCCAGTTTTGGTGGTGATGCCGTTCTTGTTTGGGGTGTTTTTGACGTTTTTTGGGGTCTCTGTTGGGTTCTGTTGGGTTCTCGTTGGTCATCGTGTTGGAAAAGGGTAAATTCTGGTTTTTGGAGAACATCAGGTAGGTTTAGGGTGTCTTTGGGGTGGATCTATGGTTTTGGGGGATTTTCTTCCAGTTTTGGTGGTGATGCCGTTCTTGTTTGGGGTGTTTTTGACGTTTTTTGGGATCTCTGTTGGGTTTTGTTGGGTTCTCGTTGGTTATCATGGTGGAAAAGGGTAAATTGTGGGTTTTGGAGAACATCAGGTAGGTTTAGGGTGGTTTTGGGGTGGATCTATGGTTTTGGCGTATTTTCTTCCAGTTTTGGGGGTGATGCCGATATTTTTTGGGGTGTTTTTTACGTGTTTTGGGGTCTCCATTAGGTTTTGTTGGGTTCTTGTTTGTCATTATGTTAAATAGGAGTGGATTGTGGGTTTTGGAGAACATCAGGTAGGTTTAGGGTGGTTTTGGGGTGGATCTATGGTTTTGGGGGATTTTCTTCCAGTTTTGGGGGTGATGCCGTTCTTGTTTGGGGTGTTTTTGACGTGTTTTGGTGTCTCCATTAGGTTTTGTTGGGTTCTTGTTTGTCATTATGTTAAATAGGTGTGGATTGTGGGTTTTGGAGAAGATCAGGTAGGTTTAGGGTGGTTTTGGGGTGGATCTATGGTTTTGGGGGATTTTCTTCCAGTTTTGGGGGTGATGCCGTTCTTGTTTGGGGTGTTTTTGACGTTTTTTGGGATCTCTGTTGGGTTCTGTTGGGTTCTCGTTGGTCATCGTGTTGGAAAAGTGTAAATTGTGGTTTTTGGAGAACATCAGGTAGGTTTAGGGTGTCTTTGGGGTGGATGTATGGTTTTGGGGGATTTTCTTCCAGTTTTGGTGGTGATGCCGTTCTTGTTTGGGGTGTTTTTGACGTTTTTTGGGGTCTCCGTTGGGTTTTGTTGGGTTCTCGTTGGTCATCGTGTTGGAAAAGGGTAAATTGTGGTTTTTGGAGAAGATCAGGTAGGTTTAGGGTGTCTTTGGGGTGGATCTATGGTTTTGGGGGATTTTCTTCCAGTTTTGGGGGTGATGCCGATATTTTTTGTGGTGTTTTTTACGTGTTTTGGGGTCTCCATTAGGTTTTGTTGGGTTCTTGTTTGTCATTATGTTAAATAGGAGTGGATTGTGGTTTTTGGAGAACATCAGGTAGGTTTAGGGTGGTTTTGGGGTGGATCTATGGTTTTGGGGGATTTTCTTCCAGTTTTGGTGGTGATCCTTTTCTTGTTTGGGGTTTTTTTGACGTGTTTTGGTGTCTCCATTACGTTTAGTTGGGTTCTTGTTTGTCATTATGTTAAATAGGTGTGGATTGTGGGTTTTGGAGAACATCAGGTCGGTTTCGGGTGGTTTTGGGGTGGATCTATGGTTTTGGGGGATTTTCTTCCAGTTTTGGTGGTGATGCCGTTCTTGTTTGGGGTGTTTTTGACGTTTTTTGGGTCTCTGTTGGGTTCTGTTGGGTTCTCGTTGGTCATCGTGTTGGAAAAGGGTAAATTGTGGTTTTTGGAGAACATCAGGTAGGTTTAGGGTGTCTTTGGGGTGGATCTATGGTTTTGGGGGATTTTCTTCCAGTTTTGGTGGTGATGCCGTTCTTGTTTGGGTGTTTTTGACGTTTTTTGGGATCTTTGTTGGGTTCTGTTGGGTTCTCGTTGGTCATTGTGTTGGAAAAGTGTAAATTGTGGGTTTTGGAGAAGATGAGGTAGGTTTAGGGTGTCTTTGGGGTGGATCTATGGTTTTGGGGGATTTTCTTCCAGTTTTGGGGGTGATGCCGTTCTTGTTTGGGGTTGTTTTTGACGTTTTTTTGGATCTCCGTTGGGTTTTGTTGGGTTCTCGTTGGTTATCATGGTGGAAAAGGGTAAATTGTGGGTTTTGGAGAACATCAGGTAGGTTTATGGGTGGTTTTGGGGTGGATCTATGGTTTTGGGGGATTTTCTTCCAGTTTTGGGGGTGATGCCGATATTTTTTGTGGTGTTTTTGACGTGTTTTGGGGTCTCCATTAGGTTTTGTTGGGTTCTTCTTTGTCATTATGTTAAATAGGAGTGGATGTGGGTTTTGGAGAACATCAGGTAGGTTTAGGGTGGTTTTGGGGTGGATCTATGGTTTTGGGGGATTTTCTTCCAGTTTTGGTCGTGATCCTTTTCTTGTTTGGGGTGTTTTTGACGTGTTTTGGTGTCTCCATTAGGTTTTGTTGGGTTCTTGTTTGTCATTATGTTAAATAGGTGTGGATTGTGGGTTTTGGAGAAGATCAGGTAGGTTTAGGGTGGTTTTGGGGTGGATCTATGGTTTTGGGGGAATTTCTTCCAGTTTTGGGGGTGATGCCGTTCTTGTTTGGGGTGTTTTTGACGTTTTTGGGATCTCTGTTGGGTTCTGTTGGGTTCTCGTTGGTCATCGTGTTGGAAAAGTGTAAATTGTGGGTTTTGGAGAACATCAGGTAGGTTTAGGGTGGTTTTGGGGGTGGATCTATGGTTTTGGGGGATTTTCTTCCAGTTTTGGTGGTGATGCCGTTCTTGTTTGGGGTGTTTTTGACGTTTTTTGGGGTCTCTGTTGGGTTCTGTTGGGTTCTCGTTGGTCATCGTGTTGGAAAAGGGTAAATTCTGGTTTTTGGAGAACATCAGGTAGGTTTAGGGTGTCTTTGGGGTGGATCTATGGTTTTGGGGGATTTTCTTCCAGTTTTGGTGGTGATGCCGTTCTTGTTTGGGGTGTTTTTGACGTTTTTTGGGATCTCTGTTGGGTTTTGTTGGGTTCTCGTTGGTTATCATGGTGGAAAGGGTAAATTGTGGGTTTTGGAGAACATCAGGTAGGTTTAGGGTGGTTTTGGGGTGGATCTATGGTTTTGGCGTATTTTCTTCCAGTTTTGGGGGTGATGCCGATATTTTTTGGGGTGTTTTTTACGTGTTTTGTGGTCTCCATTAGGTTTTGTTGGGTTTCTTGTTTGTCATTATGTTAAATAGGAGTGGATTGTGGGTTTTGGAGAACATCAGGTAGGTTTAGGGTGGTTTTGGGGTGGATCTATGGTTTTGGGGGATTTTCTTCCAGTTTTGGGGGTGATGCCGTTCTTGTTTGGGGTGTTTTTGACGTGTTTTGGTGTCTCCATTAGGTTTTGTTGGGTTCTTGTTTGTCATTATGTTAAATAGTGTGGATTGTGGGTTTTGGAGAAGATCAGGTAGGTTTAGGGTGGTTTTGGGGTGGATCTATGGTTTTGGGGGATTTTCTTCCAGTTTTGGGGGTGATGCCGTTCTTGTTTGGGTGTTTTTGACGTTTTTGGGATCTCTGTTGGGTTCTGTTGGGTTCTCGTTGGTCATCGTGTTGGAAAAGTGTAAATTGTGGTTTTTGGAGAACATCAGGTAGGTTTAGGGTGTCTTTGGGGTGGATGTATGGTTTTGGGGGATTTTCTTCCAGTTTTGGTGGTGATGCCGTTCTTGTTTGGGGTGTTTTTGACGTTTTTTGGGGTCTCTGTTGAGTTCTGTTGGGTTCTCGTTGGTCATCGTGTTGGAAAAGGGTAAATTCTGGTTTTTGGAGAACATCAGGTAGGTTTAGGGTGTCTTTGGGGTGGATCTATGGTTTTGGGGGATTTTCTTCCAGTTTTGGTGGTGATGCCGTTCTTGTTTGGGGTGTTTTTGACGTTTTTTGGGATCTCTGTTGGGTTTTGTTGGGTTCTCGTTGGTTATCATGGTGGAAAAGGGTAAATTGTGGGTTTTGGAGAACATCAGGTAGGTTTAGGGTGGTTTTGGGGTGGATCTATGGTTTTGGGGGATTTTCTTCCAGTTTTGGTCGTGATCCTTTTCTTGTTTGGGGTGTTTTTGACGTGTTTTGTGTCTCCATTAGGTTTTGTTGGGTTCTTGTTTGTCATTATGTTAAATAGGTGTGGATTGTGGGTTTTGGAGAACATCAGGTAGGTTTAGGGTGGTTTTGGGGTGGATCTATGGTTTTGGGGATTTTCTTCCAGTTTTGGGGTGATGCCGTTCTTGTTTGGGGTGTTTTTGACGTGTTTTGGTGTCTCCATTAGGTTTTGTTGGGTTCTTGTTTGTCATTATGTTAAATAGGTGTGGATTGTGGTTTTGGAGAAGATCAGGTAGGTTTAGGGTGGTTTTGGGGTGGATCTATGGTTTTGGGGGATTTTCTTCCAGTTTTGGGGTGATGCCGTTCTTGTTTGGGGTGTTTTTGACGTTTTTGGGATCTCTGTTGGGTTCTGTTGGGTTCTCGTTGGTCATCGTGTTTGGAAAAGTGTAAATTGTGGTTTTTGGAGAACATCAGGTAGGTTTAGGGTGTCTTTGGGGTGGATGTATGGTTTTGGGGGATTTTCTTCCAGTTTTGGTGGTGATGCCGTTCTTGTTTGGGGTGTTTTGACGTTTTTTTGGGTCCGTTGGGTTTTGTTGGGTTCTCGTTGGTTATCATGGTGGAAAAGGGTAATTGTGGGTTTTGGAGAACATCAGGTAGGTTTAGGGTGGTTTTGGGGTGGATCTATGGTTTTGGCGTATTTTCTTCCAGTTTTGGGGTGATGCCGATATTTTTTGTGGTGTTTTTTACGTGTTTTGGGGTCTCCATTAGGTTTTGTTGGGTTCTTGTTTGTCATTATGTTAAATAGGAGTGGATTGTGGGTTTTGGAGAACATCAGGTAGGTTTAGGTGGTTTTGGGGTGGATCTATGGTTTTTGGGGGATTTTCTTCCAGTTTTGGTGGTGATGCCGTTCTTGTTTGGGTGTTTTTGACGTGTTTTGGTGTCTCCATTAGGTTTTGTTGGGTTCTTGTTTGTCATTATGTTAAATAGGTGTGGATTGTGGGTTTTTGAGAAGATCAGGTAGGTTTAGGGTGGTTTTGGGGTGGATCTATGGTTTTGGGGGATTTTCTTCCAGTTTTGGGGGTGATGCCGTTCTTGTTTGGGGTGTTTTTGACGTTTTTTGGGATCTCTGTTGGGTTCTGTTGGGTTCTCGTTGGTCATCGTGTTGAAAAGTGAAAATTGTGGGTTTTGGAGAACATCAGGTAGGTTTAGGGTGTCTTTGGGGTGGATGTATGGTTTTGGGGGATTTTCTTCCAGTTTTGGGGGTGATGCCGTTCTTGTTTGGGGTGTTTTTTGACGTTTTTTGGGGTCTCCGTTGGGTTTTGTTGGGTTCTCGTTGGTTATCATGGTGGAAAAGGGTAAATTGTGGTTTTTGGAGAACATCATGTAGGTTTAGGGTGGTTTTGGGGTGGATCTATGGTTTTGGCGTATTTTCTTCCAGTTTTGGGGGTGATGCCGATATTTTTTGTGGTGTTTTTTATGTGTTTTGGGGTCTCCATTAGGTTTTGTTTGGGTTCTTGTTTGTCATTATGTTAAATAGGAGTGGATTGTGGGTTTTGGAGAACATTAGGTAGGTTTAGGGTGGTTTTGGGGTGGATCTATGGTTTTGGGGGATTTTCTTCCAGTTTTGGGGGTGATGCCGAATTTTTTGTGGTGTTTTTTACGTGTTTTGGGGTCTCCATTAGGTTTTGTTGGGTTCTTGTTTGTCATTATGTTAAATAGGAGTGGATTGTGGGTTTTGGAGAACATTAGGTAGGTTTAGGGTGGTTTTGGGGTGGATCTATGGTTTTGGGGGATTTTCTTCAGTTTTGGTGGTGATCCTTTTCTTGTTTGGGTTTTTTTTGACGTGTTTTGGTGTCTCCATTAGGTTTTGTTGTGTTCTTGTTTGTCATTATGTTAAATAGGTGTGGATTGTGGGGTTTGGAGAAGATCAGGTAGGTTTAGGGTGGTTTTGGGGGTGGATCTATGGTTTTGGGGGATTTTCTTCCAGTTTTGGTGGTGATGCCGTTCTTGTTTGGGGTGTTTTTGACGTTTTTTGGGATCTCTGTTGGGTTCTGTTGGGTTCTCGTTGGTCATCGTGTTGGAAAAAGGGTAAATTGTGGTTTTTGGAGAAGATGAGGTAGGTTTAGGGTGTCTTTGGGGTGGATCTATGGTTTTGGGGGATTTTCTTCCAGTTTTGGGGGTGATGCCGTTCTTGTTTGGGGTGTTTTTGACGTTTTTTGGGATCTCTGTTGGGTTCTGTTGGGTTCTCGTTGGTCATTGTGTTGGAAAAAGGTAAATTGTGGTTTTTGGAGAAGATGAGGTAGGTTTAGGGTGTCTTTGGGGTGGATCTATGGTTTTGGGGGATTTTCTTCCAGTTTTGGGGGTGATGCCGTTCTTGTTTGGGGTGTTTTTGACGTTTTTTGGGATCTCCGTTGGGTTTTGTTTGGGTTCTCGTTGGTTATCATGGTGGAAAAGGGTAAATTGTGGTTTTTGGAGAACATCATGTAGGTTTAGGGTGGTTTTGGGGTGGATCTATGGTTTTGCGTATTTTCTTCCAGTTTTGGGGGTGATGCCGATATTTTTTGTGGGTGTTTTTTACGTGTTTTGGGGTCTCCATTAGGTTTTGTTGGGTTCTTGTTTGTCATTATGTTAAATAGGAGTGGATTGTGGTTTTTGGAGAACATCAGGTAGGTTTAGGGTGGTTTTGGGGTGGATCTATGGTTTTGGGGGATTTTCTTCCAGTTTTGGTGGTGATCCTTTTCTTGTTTGGGGTTTTTTTGACGTGTTTTGGTGTCTCCATTACGTTTAGTTGGGTTCTTGTTTGTCATTATGTTAAATAGGTGTGGATTGTGGGTTTGGAGAACATCAGGTCGGTTTCGGGTGGTTTTGGGGTGGATCTATGGTTTTGGGGGATTTTCTTCCAGTTTTGGTGGTGATGCCGTTCTTGTTTGGGGTGTTTTTTGACGTTTTTTTGGGGTCTCTGTTGGGTTCTGTTGGGTTCTCGTTGGTCATCGTGTTTGGAAAATGGTAAATTGTGGTTTTTGGAGAACATCAGGTAGGTTTAGGGTGTCTTTGGGGTGGATCTATGGTTTTGGGGGATTTTCTTCCAGTTTTGGTGGTGATGCCGTTCTTGTTTGGGGTGTTTTTGACGTTTTTTGGGGTCTCTGTTGAGTTCTGTTGGGTTCTCGTTGGTCATCGTGTTGGAAAAGGGGTAAATTCTGGTTTTTGGAGAACATCAGGTAGGTTTAGGGTGTCTTTGGGGTGGATCTATCGTTTTGGGGGGATTTTCTTCCAGTTTGGTGGTGATGCCGTTCTTGTTTGGGGTGTTTTTGACGTTTTTTGGGATCTCTGTTGGGTTTTGTTGGGTTCTCGTTGGTTATCATGGTGGAAAAGGGTAAATTGTGGGTTTTGGAGAACATCAGGTAGGTTTAGGGTGGTTTTGGGGTGGATCTATGGTTTTGGCGTATTTTCTTCCAGTTTTGGGGTGATGCCGATATTTTTTGGGGTGTTTTTTACGTGTTTTGGGGTCTCCATTAGGTTTTGTTGGGTTTCTTGTTTGTCATTATGTTAAATAGGAGTGGATTGTGGGTTTTGGAGAACATCAGGTAGGTTTAGGGTGGTTTTGGGGTGGATCTATGGTTTTGGGGGATTTTCTTCCAGTTTTGGTGGTGATGCCGTTCTTGTTTGGGGTGTTTTTGACGTGTTTTGGTGTCTCCATTAGGTTTTGTTGGGTTCTTGTTTGTCATTATTTTAAAATAGGTGTGGATTGTGGGTTTTGGAGAAGATCAGGTAGGTTTAGGGTGGTTTTGGGGTGGATCTATGGTTTTGGGGGATTTTCTTCCAGTTTTGGGGGTGATGCCGTTCTTGTTTGGGGTGTTTTTGACGTTTTTTGGGATCTCTGTTGGGTTCTGTTGGGTTCTCGTTGGTCATCGTGTTGGAAAAGTGTAAATTGTGGTTTTTGGAGAACATCAGGTAGGTTTAGGGTGTCTTTGGGGTGGATGTATGGTTTTGGGGGATTTTCTTCCAGTTTTGGTGGTGATGCCGTTCTTGTTTGGGGTGTTTTTGACGTTTTTTGGGGTCCGTTGGGTTTTGTTGGGTTCTCGTTGGTTATCATGGTGGAAAAGGGTAAATTGTGGGTTTTGGAGAACATCAGGTAGGTTTAGGGTGGTTTTGGGGTGGATCTATGGTTTTGGCGTATTTTCTTCCAGTTTTGGGGGTGATGCCGATATTTTTTGTGGTGTTTTTTACGTGTTTTGGGGTCTCCATTAGGTTTTGTTGGGTTCTTGTTTGTCATTATGTTAAATAGGAGTGGATTGTGGGTTTTGGAGAACATCAGGTAGTTTTAGGGTGGTTTTGGGGTGGATCTATGGTTTTGGGGGATTTTCTTCCAGTTTTGGTGGTGATGCCGTTCTTGTTTGGGGTGTTTTTGACGTGTTTTGGTGTCTCCATTAGGGTTTGTTGGGTTCTTGTTTGTCATTATGTTAAATAGGTGTGGATTGTGGGTTTTTGAGAAGATCAGGTAGGTTTAGGGTGGTTTTGGGGTGGATCTATGGTTTTGGGGGATTTTCTTCCAGTTTTGGGGGTGATGCCGTTCTTGTTTGGGGTGTTTTTGACGTTTTTTGCGATCTCTGTTGGGTTCTGTTGGGTTCTCGTTGGTCATCGTGTTGGAAAAGTGTAAATTGTGGGTTTTGGAGAAGATCAGGTAGGTTTAGGGTGGTTTTGGGGTGGATCTATGGTTTTGGGGGATTTTCTTCCAGTTTTGGTGGTGATGCCGTTCTTGTTTGGGGTGTTTTTGACGTTTTTTGGGGTCTCTGTTGAGTTCTGTTGGGTTCTCGTTGGTCATCGTGTTGGAAAAGGGTAAATTCTGGTTTTTGGAGAACATCAGGTAGGTTTAGGGTGTCTTTGGGGTGGATCTATGGTTTTGGGGGATTTTCTTCCAGTTTTGGTGGTGATGCCGTTCTTGTTTGGGGTGTTTTTGACGTTTTTTGGGATCTCTGTTGGGTTTTGTTGGGTTCTCGTTGGTTATCATGGTGGAAAAGGGTAAATTGTGGGTTTTGGAGAACATCAGGTAGGTTTAGGGTGGTTTTGGGGTGGATCTATGGTTTTGGCGTATTTTCTTCCAGTTTTGGGGGTGATGCCGATATTTTTTGGGGTGTTTTTTACGTGTTTTGGGGTCTCCATTAGGTTTTGTTGGGTTCTTGTTTGTCATTATGTTAAATAGGAGTGGATTGTGGGTTTTGGAGAACATCAGGTAGGTTTAGGGTGGTTTTGGGGTGGATCTATGGTTTTGGGGGATTTTCTTCCAGTTTTGGTGGTGATGCCGTTCTTGTTTGGGGTGTTTTTGACGTGTTTTGGTGTCTCCATTAGGTTTTGTTGGGTTCTTGTTTGTCATTATTTTAAATAGGTGTGGATTGTGGGTTTTGGAGAAGATCAGGTAGGTTTAGGGTGGTTTTGGGGTGGATCTATGGTTTTGGGGGATTTTCTTCCAGTTTTGGGGGTGATGCCGTTCTTGTTTGGGGTGTTTTTGACGTTTTTTGGGATCTCTGTTGGGTTCTGTTGGGTTCTCGTTGGTCATCGTGTTGGAAAAGTGTAAATTGTGGTTTTTGGAGAACATCAGGTAGGTTTAGGGTGTCTTTGGGGTGGATGTATGGTTTTGGGGGATTTTCTTCCAGTTTTGGTGGTGATGCCGTTCTTGTTTGGGGTGTTTTTGACGTTTTTTGGGGTCCGTTGGGTTTTGTTGGGTTCTCGTTGGTTATCATGGTGGAAAAGGGTAAATTGTGGGTTTTGGAGAACATCAGGTAGGTTTAGGGTGGTTTTGGGGTGGATCTATGGTTTTGGCGTATTTTCTTCCAGTTTTGGGGGTGATGCCGATATTTTTTGTGGTGTTTTTTACGTGTTTTGGGGTCTCCATTAGGTTTTGTTGGGTTCTTGTTTGTCATTATGTTAAATAGGAGTGGATTGTGGGTTTTGGAGAACATCAGGTAGTTTTAGGGTGGTTTTGGGGTGGATCTATGGTTTTGGGGGATTTTCTTCCAGTTTTGGTGGTGATGCCGTTCTTGTTTGGGGTGTTTTTGACGTGTTTTGGTGTCTCCATTAGGTTTTGTTGGGTTCTTGTTTGTCATTATGTTAAATAGGTGTGGATTGTGGGTTTTTGAGAAGATCAGGTAGGTTTAGGGTGGTTTTGGGGTGGATCTATGGTTTTGGGGGATTTTCTTCCAGTTTTGGGGGTGATGCCGTTCTTGTTTGGGGTGTTTTTGACGTTTTTTGCGATCTCTGTTGGGTTCTGTTGGGTTCTCGTTGGTCATCGTGTTGGAAAAGTGAAAATTGTGGGTTTTGGAGAACATCAGGTAGGTTTAGGGTGTCTTTGGGGTGGATGTATGGTTTTGGCGGATTTTCTTCCAGTTTTGGGGGTGATGCCGTTCTTGTTTGGGGTGTTTTTGACGTTTTTTGGGGTCTCCGTTGGGTTTTGTTGGGTTCTCGTTGGTCATCGTGTTGGAAAAGGGTAAATTGTGGTTTTTGGAGAACATCAGGTAGGTTTAGGGTGTCTTTGGGGTGGATCTATGGTTTTGGGGGATTTTCTTCCAGTTTTGGGGGTGATGCCGATATTTTTTGGGGTGTTTTTTATGTGTTTTGGGGTCTCCATTAGGTTTTGTTGGGTTCTTGTTTGTCATTATGTTAAATAGGAGTGGATTGTGGGTTTTGGAGAACATTAGGTAGGTTTAGGGTGGTTTTGGGGTGGATCTATGGTTTTGGGGGATTTTCTTCCAGTTTTGGGGGTGATGCCGATATTTTTTGTGGTGTTTTTTACGTGTTTTGGGGTCTCCATTAGGTTTTGTTGGGTTCTTGTTTGTCATTATGTTAAATAGGAGTGGATTGTGGGTTTTGGAGAACATTAGGTAGGTTTAGGGTGGTTTTGGGGTGGATCTATGGTTTTGGGGGATTTTCTTCCAGTTTTGGTGGTGATCCTTTTCTTGTTTGGGGTTTTTTTGACGTGTTTTGGTGTCTCCATTAGGTTTTGTTGTGTTCTTGTTTGTCATTATGTTAAATAGGTGTGGATTGTGGGTTTTGGAGAAGATCAGGTAGGTTTAGGGTGGTTTTGGGGTGGATCTATGGTTTTGGGGGATTTTCTTCCAGTTTTGGTGGTGATGCCGTTCTTGTTTGGGGTGTTTTTGACGTTTTTTGGGATCTCTGTTGGGTTCTGTTGGGTTCTCGTTGGTCATCGTGTTGGAAAAGGGTAAATTGTGGTTTTTGGAGAAGATGAGGTAGGTTTAGGGTGTCTTTGGGGTGGATCTATGGTTTTGGGGGATTTTCTTCCAGTTTTGGGGGTGATGCCGTTCTTGTTTGGGGTGTTTTTGACGTTTTTTGGGATCCGTTGGGTTTTGTTGGGTTCTCGTTGGTTATCATGGTGGAAAAGGGTAAATTGTGGGTTTTGGAGAAGATGAGGTAGGTTTAGGGTGGTTTTGGGGTGGATCTATGGTTTTGGGGGGATTTTCTTCCAGTTTTGGGGGTGATGCCGATATTTTTTGGGGTGTTTTTGACGTGTTTTGGGGTCTCCATTAGGTTTTGTTGGGTTCTTGTTTGTCATTATGTTAAATAGGAGTGGATTGTGGGTTTTGGAGAACATCAGGTAGGTTTAGGGTGGTTTTGGGGTGGATCTATGGTTTTGGGGATTTTCTTCCAGTTTTGGTGGTGATGCCGTTCTTGTTTTGGGGTGGTTTTTGACGTTTTTTGTCGTCTCCGTTGCGTTTTGTTGGGTTCTCGTTGGTCATCGTGTTGGAAAAGGGTAAATTGTGGTTTTTGGAGAACATCAGGTAGGTTTATGGTGTCTTTGGGGTGGATCTATGGTTTTGGGGGATTTTCTTCCAGTTTTGGGGGTGATGCCGATATTTTTTGTGGTGTTTTTTACGTGTTTTGGGGTCTCCATTAGGTTTTGTTGGGTTCTTGTTTGTCATTATGTTAAATAGGAGTGAATTGTGGGTTTTGGAGAACATCAGGTAGTTTTAGGGTGGTTTTGGGGTGGATCTATGGTTTTGGGGGATTTTCTTCCAGTTTTGGTGGTGATCCTTTTCTTGTTTGGGGTGTTTTTGACGTGTTTTGGTGTCTCCATTAGGTTTTGTTGGGTTCTTGTTTGTCATTATGTTAAATAGGTGTGGATTGTGGGTTTTGGAGAACATCAGGTAGGTTTAGGGTGGTTTTGGGGTGGATCTATGGTTTTGGGGGATTTTCTTCCAGTTTTGGTGGTGATGCCGTTCTTGTCTGGGGTGTTTTTGACGTTTTTTGGGGTCTCTGTTGGGTTCTGTTGGGTTCTCGTTGGTCATCGTGTTGGAAAAGGGTAAATTGTGGTTTTTGGAGAAGATGAGGTAGGTTTAGGGTGTCTTTGGGGTGGATCTATGGTTTTGGGGGATTTTCTTCCAGTTTTGGTGGTGATGCCGTTCTTGTTTGGGGTGTTTTTGACGTTTTTTGGGATCTCTGTTGGGTTCTGTTGGGTTCTCGTTGGTCATTGTGTTGGAAAAGTGTAAATTGTGGTTTTTGGAGAAGATGAGGTAGGTTTAGGGTGTCTTTGGGGTGGATCTATGGTTTTGGGGGATTTTCTTCCAGTTTTGGGGGTGATGCCGTTCTTGTTTGGGGTGTTTTTGACGTTTTTTGGGATCTCCGTTGGGTTTTGTTGGGTTCTCGTTGGTTATCATGGTGGAAAAGGGTAAATTGTGGTTTTTGGAGAACATCAGGTAGGTTTAGGGTGGTTTTGGGGTGGATCTATGGTTTTGGCGTATTTTCTTCCAGTTTTGGGGGTGATGCCGATATTTTTTGTGGTGTTTTTTACGTGTTTTGGGGTCTCCATTAGGTTTTGTTGGGTTCTTGTTTGTCATTATGTTAAATAGGAGTGGATTGTGGGTTTTGGAGAACATCAGGTAGGTTTAGGGTGGTTTTGGGGTGGATCTATGGTTTTGGGGGATTTTCTTCCAGTTTTGGTGGTGATGCCGTTCTTGTTTGGGGTGTTTTTGACGTGTTTTGGTGTCTCCATTAGGTTTTGTTGGGTTCTTGTTTGTCATTATGTTAAATAGGTGTGGATTGTGGGTTTTGGAGAAGATCAGGTAGGTTTAGGGTGGTTTTGGGGTGGATCTATGGTTTTGGGGGAATTTCTTCCAGTTTTGGTGGTGATGCCGTTCTTGTTTGGGGTGTTTTTGACGTTTTTTGGGATCTCTGTTGGGTTCTGTTGGGTTCTCGTTGGTCATCGTGTTGGAAAAGTGTAAATTGTGGGTTTTGGAGAACATCAGGTAGGTTTAGGGTGGTTTTGGGGTGGATCTATGGTTTTGGGGGATTTTCTTCCAGTTTTGGTGGTGATGCCGTTCTTGTTTGGGGTGTTTTTGACGTTTTTTGGGGTCTCTGTTGGGTTCTGTTGGGTTCTCGTTGGTCATCGTGTTGGAAAAGGGTAAATTGTGGTTTTTGGAGAAGATCAGGTAGGTTTAGGGTGTCTTTGGGGTGGATCTATGGTTTTGGGGGATTTTCTTCCAGTTTTGGTGGTGATGCCGTTCTTGTTTGGGGTGTTTTTGACGTTTTTTGGGATCTCTGTTGGGTTCTGTTGGGTTCTCGTTGGTCATTGTGTTGGAAAAGGGTAAATTGTGGTTTTTGGAGAAGATGAGGTAGGTTTAGGGTGTCTTTGGGGTGGATCTATGGTTTTGGGGGATTTTCTTCCAGTTTTGGGGGTGATGCCGTTCTTGTTTGGGGTGTTTTTGACGTTTTTTGGGATCTCCGTTGGGTTTTGTTGGGTTCTCGTTGGTTATCATGGTGGAAAAGTGTAAATTGTGGGTTTTGGAGAAGATGAGGTAGGTTTAGGGTGGTTTTGGGGTGGATCTATGGTTTTGGCGTATTTTCTTCCAGTTTTGGGGGTGATGCCGATATTTTTTGTGGTGTTTTTTACGTGTTTTGGGGTCTCCATTAGGTTTTGTTGGGTTCTTGTTTGTCATTATGTTAAATAGGAGTGGATTGTGGGTTTTGGAGAACATCAGGTAGGTTTAGGGTGGTTTTGGGGTGGATCTATGGTTTTGGGGGATTTTCTTCCAGTTTTGGTGGTGATGCCGTTCTTGTTTGGGGTGTTTTTGACGTTTTTTGTCGTCTCCGTTGCGTTTTGTTGGGTTCTCGTTGGTCATCGTGTTGGAAAAGGGTAAATTGTGGTTTTTGGAGAACATCAGGTAGGTTTATGGTGTCTTTGGGGTGGATCTATGGTTTTGGGGGATTTTCTTCCAGTTTTGGGGGTGATGCCGATATTTTTTGTGGTGTTTTTTACGTGTTTTGGGGTCTCCATTAGGTTTTGTTGGGTTCTTGTTTGTCATTATGTTAAATAGGAGTGGATTGTGGGTTTTGGAGAACATCAGGTAGTTTTAGGGTGGTTTTGGGGTGGATCTATGGTTTTGGGGGATTTTCTTCCAGTTTTGGTGGTGATCCTTTTCTTGTTTGGGGTGTTTTTGACGTGTTTTGGTGTCTCCATTAGGTTTTGTTGGGTTCTTGTTTGTCATTATGTTAAATAGGTGTGGATTGTGGGTTTTGGAGAAGATCAGGTAGGTTTAGGGTGGTTTTGGGGTGGATCTATGGTTTTGGGGATTTTCTTCCAGTTTTGGTGGTGATGCCGTTCTTGTTTGGGGTGTTTTTGACGTTTTTTGGGATCTCTGTTGGGTTCTGTTGGGTTCTCGTTGGTCATCGTGTTGGAAAAGGGTAAACTGTGGGTTTTAAAGAACATCAGGTAGGTTTAGGGTGTCTTTGGGGTGGATCTATGGTTTTGGGGGATTTTCTTCCAGTTTTGGTGGTGATGCCGTTCTTGTTTGGGGTGTTTTTGACGTTTTTTGGGGTCTCTGTTGGGTTCTGTTGGGTTCTCGTTGGTCATTGTGTTGGAAAAGTGTAAATTGTGGTTTTTGGAGAAGATGAGGTAGGTTTAGGGTGTCTTTGGGGTGGATCTATGGTTTTGGGGGATTTTCTTCCAGTTTTGGGGGTGATGCCGTTCTTGTTTGGGGTGTTTTTGACGTTTTTTGGGATCTCCGTTGGGTTTTGTTGGGTTCTCGTTGGTTATCATGGTGGAAAAGGGTAAATTGTGGTTTTCGGAGAACATCAGGTAGGTTTAGGGTGGTTTTGGGGTGGATCTATGGTTTTGGCGTATTTTCTTCCAGTTTTGGGGGTGATGCCGTTCTTGTTTGGGGTGTTTTTTACGTGTTTTGGGGTCTCCATTAGGTTTTGTTGGGTTCTTGTTTGTCATTATGTTAAATAGGAGTGGATTGTGGTTTTTGGAGAAGATCAGGTAGGTTTAGGGTGTCTTTGGGGTGGATCTATGGTTTTGGGGGATTTTCTTCCAGTTTTGGTGGTGATGCCGTTCTTGTTTGGGGTGTTTTTGACGTGTTTTGGTGTCTCCATTAGGTTTTGTTGGGTTCTTGTTTGTCATTATGTTAAATAGGTGTGGATTGTGGGTTTTGGAGAACATCAGGTAGGTTTAGGGTGGTTTTGGGGTGGATCTATGGTTTTGGGGGATTTTCTTCCAATTTTGGGGGTGATGCCGTTCTTGTTTGGGGTGTTTTTGACGTTTTTTGGGATCTCTGTTGGGTTCTGTTGGGTTCTCGTTGGTCATCGTGTTGGAAAAGTGTAAATTGTGGGTTTTGGAGAACATCAGGTAGGTTTAGGGTGTCTTTGGGGTGGATCTATGGTTTTGGGGGATTTTCTTCCAGTTTTGGTGGTGATGCCGTTCTTGTTTGGGGTGTTTTTGACGTTTTTTGGGGTCTCCGTTGGGTTTTGTTGGGTTCTCGTTGGTCATCGTGTTGGAAAAGGGTAAATTGTGGTTTTTGGAGAACATCAGGTAGGTTTAGGGTGTCTTTGGGGTGGATCTATGGTTTTGGGGGATTTTCTTCCAGTTTTGGTGTGATGCCGATATTTTTTGTGGTGTTTTTTACGTGTTTTGGGGTCTCCATTAGGTTTTGTTGGGTTCTTGTTTGTCATTATGTTAAATAGGAGTGGATTGTGGGTTTTGGAGAACATTAGGTAGGTTTAGGGTGGTTTTGGGGTGGATCTATGGTTTTGGGGGATTTTCTTCCAGTTTTGGTGGTGATCCTTTTCTTGTTTGGGGTTTTTTTGACGTGTTTTGGTGTCTCCATTAGGTTTTGTTGGGTTCTTGTTTGTCATTATGTTAAATAGGTGTGGATTGTGGGTTTTGGAGAACATCAGGTAGGTTTAGGGTGGTTTTGGGGTGGATCTATGGTTTTGGGGGATTTTCTTCCAGTTTTGGTGGTGATGCCGTTCTTGTTTGGGGTGTTTTTGACGTTTTTTGGGATCTCTGTTGGGTTCTGTTGGGTTCTCGTTGGTCATCGTGTTGTAAAAGTGTAAATTGTGGGTTTTGGAGAACATCAGGTAGGTTTAGGGTGGTTTTGGGGTGGATCTATGGTTTTGGGGGATTTTCTTCCAGTTTTGGTGGTGATGCCGTTCTTGTTTGGGGTGTTTTTGACGTTTTTTGGGATCTCCGTTGGGTTTTGTTGGGTTCTCGTTGGTTATCATGGTGGAAAAGGGTAAATTGTGGGTTTTGGAGAACATCAGGTAGGTTTAGGGTGGTTTTGGGGTGGATCTATGGTTTTGGCGGATTTTCTTCCAGTTTTGGGGGTGATGCCGATATTTTTTGGGGTGTTTTTTACGTGTTTTGGGGTCTCCATTAGGTTTTGTTGGGTTCTTGTTTGTCATTATGTTAAATAGGTGTGGATTGTGGGTTTTGGAGAACATCAGGTAGGTTTAGGGTGGTTTTGGGGTGGATCTATGGTTTTGGGGGATTTTCTTCCAGTTTTGGTGGTGATGCCGTTCTTGTTTGGGGTGTTTTTGACGTTTTTTGGGATCTCTGTTGGGTTCTGTTGGGTTCTCGTTGGTCATCGTGTTGTAAAAGTGTAAATTGTTGGTTTTGGAGAACATCAGGTAGGTTTAGGGTGTCTTTGGGGTGGATCTATGGTTTTGGGGGATTTTCTTCCAGTTTTGGTGGTGATGCCGTTATTGTTTGGGTGTTTTTGACGTTTTTTGGGATCTCTGTTGGGTTCTGTTAGGTTCTCGTTGGTCATTGTGTTGGAAAAGTGTAAATTGTTGGTTTTGGAGAAGATGAGGTAGGTTTAGGGTGTCTTTGGGGTGGATCTATGGTTTTGGGGGATTTTCTTCCAGTTTTGGGGGTGATGCCGTTCTTGTTTGGGGTGTTTTTGACGTTTTTTGGGATCTCCGTTGGGTTTTGTTGGGTTCTCGTTGGTTATCATGGTGGAAAAGTGTAAATTGTGGGTTTTGGAGAACATCAGGTAGGTTTAGGGTGGTTTTGGGGTGGATCTATGGTTTTGGGGGATTTTCTTCCAGTTTTGGGGGTGATGCCGTTCTTGTTTGGGGTGTTTTTGACGTTTTTTGGGGTCTCTGTTGGGTTCTGTTGGGTTCTCGTTGGTCATCGTGTTGGAAAAGGGTAAATTGTGGTTTTTGGAGAACATCAGGTAGGTTTAGGGTGTCTTTGGGGTGGATCTATGGTTTTGGGGGATTTTCTTCCAGTTTTGGGGGTGATGCCGTTTTTGTTTGGGGTGTTTTTGACGTTTTTTGGGATCTCTGTTGGGTTCTGTTGGGTTCTCGTTGGTCATCGTGTTGGAAAAGTGTAAATTGTGGTTTTTGGAGAAGATGAGGTAGGTTTAGGGTGTCTTTGGGGTGGATCTATGGTTTTGGGGGATTTTCTTCCAGTTTTGGTGGTGATGCTGTTCTTGTTTGGGGTGTTTTTGACGTTTTTTGGCGTCTCCGTTGGGTTTTGTTGGGTTCTCGTTGGTTATCATGGTGGAAAAGGGTAAATTGTGGGTTTTGGAGAACATCAGGTAGGTTTAGGGTGGTTTTGGAGTGGATCTATGGTTTTGGCGTATTTTCTTCCAGTTTTGGGGGTGATGCCGATATTTTTGGGGGTGTTTTTTACGTGTTTTGGGGTCTCCATTAGGTTTTGTTGGGTTCTTGTTTGTCATTATGTTAAATAGGAGTGGATTGTGGGTTTTGGAGAACATCAGGTAGGTTTAGGGTGGTTTTGGGGTGGATCTATGGTTTTGGGGGATTTTCTTCCAGTTTTGGTGGTGATGCCGTTCTTGTTTGGGGTGTTTTTGACGTTTTTTGGGATCTCTGTTGGGTTCTGTTGGGTTCTCGTTGGTCATTGTGTTGGAAAAGTGTAAATTGTGGTTTTTGGAGAAGATGAGGTAGGTTTAGGGTGTCTTTGGGGTGGATCTATGGTTTTGGGGGATTTTCTTCCAGTTTTGGGGGTGATGCCGTTCTTGTTTGGGGTGGTTTTGACGTTTTTTGGGATCTCCGTTGGGTTTTGTTGGGTTCTCGTTGGTTATCATGTTGGAAAAGGGTAAATTGTGGGTTTTGGAGAACATCAGGTAGGTTTAGGGTGGTTTTGGGGTGGATCTATGGTTTTGGCGTATTTTCTTCCAGTTTTGGGGGTGATGCCGATATTTTTTGTGGTGTTTTTTACGTGTTTTGGGGTCTCCATTAGGTTTTGTTGGGTTCTTGTTTGTCATTATGTTAAATAGGAGTGGATTGTGGGTTTTGGAGAACATCAGTAGGTTTTAGGGTGGTTTGGGGTGGATCTATGGTTTTGGGGGATTTTCTTCCAGTTTTGGTGGTGATGCCGTTCTTGTTGGGGTGTTTTTGACGTTTTTGGGGTCTCCGTTGGGTTTTGTTGGGTTCTCGTTGGTCATCGTGTTGGAAAAGGGTAAATTGTGGTTTTTGGAGAACATCAGGTAGGTTTAGGGTGTCTTTGGGGTGGATCTATGGTTTTGGGGGATTTTCTTCCAGTTTTTGGGGGTGATGCCGATATTTTTTGTGGTGTTTTTGACGTGTTTTGGGGTCTCCATTAGGTTTTGTTGGGTTCTTGTTTGTCATTATGTTAAATAGGAGTGGATTGTGGGTTTTGGAGAACATTAGGTAGGTTTAGGGTGGTTTTGGGGGTGGATCTATGGTTTTGGGGGATTTTCTTCCAGTTTTGGTCGTGATCCTTTTCTTGTTTGGGGTTTTTTTGACGTGTTTTGGTGTCTCCATTAGGTTTTGTTGGGTTCTTGTTTGTCATTATGTTTAAATAGGTGTGGATTGTGGGTTTTGGAGAACATCAGGTAGGTTTAGGGTGGTTTTGGGGTGGATCTATGGTTTTGGGGGATTTTCTTCCAGTTTTGGTGGTGATGCCGTTCTTGTTTGGGGTGTTTTTGACTTTTTTTGGGATTTCTGTTGGGTTCTGTTGGGTTCTCGTTGGTCATCGTGTTGGAAAAGGGTAAATTGTTGGTTTTGGAGAACATCAGGTAGGTTTAGGGTGTCTTTGGGGTGGATCTATGGTTTTGGGGGATTTTCTTCCAGTTTTGGGGGTGATGCCGTTCTTGTTTGGGGTGTTTTTGACGTTTTTTGGATCTCTGTTGGGTTCTGTTGGGTTCTCGTTGGTCATTGTGTTGGAAAAGTGTAAATTGTTGGTTTTGGAGAAGATGAGGTAGGTTTAGGGTGTCTTTGGGGTGGATCTATGGTTTTGGGGGATTTTCTTCCAGTTTTGGTGGTGATGCCGTTCTTGTTTGGGGTGTTTTTGACGTTTTTTGGGATCTCCGTTGGGTTTTGTTGGGTTCTCGTTGGTTATCATGGTGGAAAAGGGTAAATTGTGGGTTTTGGAGAACATCAGGTAGGTTTAGGGTGGTTTTTGGGTGGATCTATGGTTTTGGCGTATTTTCTTCCAGTTTTGGGGGTGATGCCGATATTTTTTGTGGTGTTTTTTACGTGTTTTGCGTCTCCATTAGGTTTTGTTGGGTTCTTGTTTGTCATTATGTTAAATAGGAGTGGATTGTGGGTTTTGGAGAACATCAGGTAGGTTTAGGGTGGTTTTGGGGTGGATCTATGGTTTTGGGGGATTTTCTTCCAGTTTTGGTGGTGATGCCGTTCTTGTTTGGGGTGTTTTGACGTTTTTTGGGGTCTCTGTTGGGTTCTGTTGGGTTCTCGTTGGTCATCGTGTTGGAAAAGGGTAAATTGTGGTTTTTGGAGAACATCAGGTAGGTTTAGGGTGTCTTTGGGTTGGATCTATGGTTTTGGGGGATTCTCTTCCAGTTTTGGGGGTGATGCCGTTTTTGTTTGGGGTGTTTTTGACGTTTTTTGGGATCTCTGTTGTGTTCTGTTGGGTTCTCGTTGGTCATCGTGTTGGAAAAGTGTAAATTGTGGTTTTTGGAGAAGATGAGGTAGGTTTAGGGTGGTTTTGGGGTGGATCTATGGTTTTGGGGGATTTTCTTCCAGTTTTGGTGGTGATGCCGTTCTTGTTTGGGGTGTTTTTGACGTTTTTTGGCGTCTCCGTTGGGTTTTGTTGGGTTCTCGTTGGTTATCATGGTGGAAAAGGGTAAATTGTGGGTTTTGGGAGAACATCAGGTAGGTTTAGGGTGGTTTTGGGGTGGATCTATGGTTTTGGGGGATTTTCTTCCAGTTTTGGGGGTGATGCCGATATTTTGTGTGGTGTTTTTTACGTGTTTTGGGGTCTCCATTAGGTTTTGTTGGGTTCTTGTTTGTCATTATGTTAAATAGGAGTGGATTGTGGGTTTTGGAGAACATCAGGTAGGTTTAGGGTGGTTTTGGGGTGGATCTATGGTTTTGGGGGATTTTCTTCCAGTTTTGGTGGTGATGCCGTTCTTGTTTGGGGTGTTTTTGACGTGTTTTGGGTTTCTCCATTAGGTTTTGTTGGGTTCTTGTTTGTCATTATGTTAAATAGGTGTGGATTGTGGGTTTTGGAGAAGATCAGGTAGGTTTAGGGTGGTTTTGGGGTGGATCTATGGTTTTGGGGGATTTTCTTCCAGTTTTGGGGGTGATGCCGTTCTTGTTTGGGGTGTTTTTGACGTTTTTTGGGATCTCTGTTGGGTTCTGTTGGGTTCTCGTTGGTCATCGTGTTGGAAAAGTGTAAATTGTGGTTTTTGGAGAAGATGAGTAGGTTTAGGGTGTCTTTGGGGTGGATCTATGGTTTTGGGGGATTTTCTTCCAGTTTTTGGGGTGATGCCGTTCTTGTTTGGGGTGTTTTTGACGTTTTTTGGGATCTCCGTTGGGTTTTGTTGAGTTCTCGTTGGTTATCATGGTGGATTCTCGTTGGTTATCATGGTGGAAAAGGGTAAATTGTGGGTTTTGGAGAACATCAGTAGGTTTAGGGTGGTTTTGGGGTGGATCTATGGTTTTGGGGATTTTCTTCCAGTTTTGGGGGTGATGCCGTTCTTGTTTGGGGTGTTTTTGACGTTTTTTGGGGTCTCCGTTGGTTTTGTTGGGTTCTCGTTGGTCATCGTGTTGGAAAAGGGTAAATTGTGGTTTTTGGAGAACATCAGTAGGTTTAGGGTGTCTTTGGGGTGGATCTATGATTTGGGGGATTTCTTCCAGTTTTGGGGGTGATGCCGATATTTTTGTGGTGTTTTTGACGTTTTTTGGGATCTCTGTTGGGTTCTGTTGGGTTCTCGTTGGTCATCGTGTTGGAAAAGGGGAAATTGTGGTTTTTGGAGAAGATGAGGTAGGTTTAGGGTGTCTTTGGGTGGATCTATGGTTTTGGGGGATTTTCTTCCAGTTTTGGTGGTCATGCCGTTCTTGTTTGGGGTGTTTTTTGACGTTTTTTGAGGTCTCCGTTGGGTTTTGTTGGGTTCTCGTTGGTTATCATGGTGGAAAAGGGTAAATTGTGGGGTTTTGGAGAACATCAGGTAGGTTTAGGGTGGTTTTTGGGTGGATCTATGGTTTTGGCGTATTTTCTTCCAGTTTTGGGGTGATGCCGATATTTTTTGTGGTGTTTTTTACGTGTTTTGCGTCTCCATTAGGTTTTGTTGGGTTCTTGTTTGTCATTATGTTAATAGGAGTGGATTGTGGGTTTTGGAGAACATCAGGTAGGTTTAGGGTGGTTTTGGGGTGGATCTATGGTTTTGGGGGATTTTCTTCCAGTTTTGGTGGTGATGCCGTTCTTGTTTGGGGTGTTTTTGACGTTTTTTGGGGTCTCTGTTGGGTTCTGTTGGGTTCTCGTTGGTCATCGTGTTGGAAAAAGGGTAAATTGTGGTTTTTGGAGAACATCAGGTAGGTTTAGGGTGTCTTTGGGTTGGATCTATGGTTTTGGGGGATTTTCTTCCAGTTTTGGGGGTGATGCCGTTTTTGTTTGGGGTGTTTTTGACGTTTTTGGGATCTCTGTTGGGTTCTGTTGGGTTCTCGTTGGTCATCGTGTTGGAAAAGTGTAAATTGTGGTTTTTGGAGAAGATGAGGTAGGTTTAGGGTGGTTTTGGGGTGGATCTATGGTTTTGGGGGATTTTCTTCCAGTTTTGGTGGTGATGCCGTTCTTGTTTGGGGTGTTTTTGACGTTTTTTGGCGTCTCCGTTGGGTTTTGTTGGGTTCTCGTTGGTTATCATGGTGGAAAAGGGTAAATTGTGGGTTTTGGAGAACATCAGGTAGGTTTAGGGTGGTTTTGGGGTGGATCTATGGTTTTGGGGGGATTTTCTTCCAGTTTTGGGGGTGATGCCGTTCTTGTTTGGGGTGTTTTTGACGTTTTTTGGGGTCTCCGTTGGGTTTTGTTGGGTCTCGTTGGTCATCGTGTTGGAAAAGGGTAAATTGTGGTTTTTGGAGAAGATGAGGTAGGTTTAGGGTGTCTTTGGGGTGGATCTATGATTTTGGGGATTTTCTTCCAGTTTTGGGGGTGATGCCGATATTTTTTGTGGTGTTTTTGACGTTTTTTGGGATCTCTGTTGGGTTCTGTTGGGTTCTCGTTGGTCATCGTGTTGGAAAAGGGTAAATTGTGGTTTTTGGAGAAGATTAGGTAGGTTTAGGGTGTCTTTGGGGTGGATCTATGGTTTTGGGGGATTTTCTTCCAGTTTTGGTGGTGATGCCGTTCTTGTTTGGGTGTTTTTGACGTTTTTGAGGTCTCCGTTGGGTTTTGTTGGGTTCTCGTTGGTTATCATGGTGGAAAAGGGTAAATTGTGGGTTTTGGAGAACATCAGGTAGGTTTAGGGTGGTTTTGGAGTGGATCTATGGTTTTGGCGTATTTTCTTCCAGTTTGGGTGTGATGCGATATTTTTTGTGGTGTTTTTACATGTTTTGGGGTCTCCATTAGGTTTTGTTGGGTTCTTGTTTGTCATTATGTTAAATAGGAGTTGATTGTGGGTTTTGGAGAACATCAGGTAGTTTTTGGGTGGTTTTGGGGTGGATCTATGGTTTTGGGGGATTTTCTTCCAGTTTTGGTGGTGATGCCGTTCTTGTTTGGGGTGTTTTTGACGTTTTTGGGATCTCTGTTGGGTTCTGTTGGGTTCTCGTTGGTCATTGTGTTGGAAAAGGGTAAATTGTGGTTTTTGGAGAAGATGAGGTAGGTTTAGGGTGTCTTTGGGGTGGATCTATGGTTTTGGGGATTTTCTTCCAGTTTTGGGGGTGATGCCGATATTTTTTGTGGTGTTTTTTACGTGTTTTGGGGTCTCCATTAGGTTTTGTTGGGTTCTTGTTTGTCATTATGTTAAATAGGGAGTGGATTGTGGTTTTGGAGAACATCAGGTAGGTTTAGGGTGGTTTTGGGGTGGATCTATGGTTTTGGGGGATTTTCTTCCAGTTTTGGTGGTGATCCTTTTCTTGTTTGGGGTTTTTTGACGTGTTTTGGTGTCTCCATTAGGTTTTGTTGGGTTCTTGTTTGTCATTATGTTAAATAGGTGTGGATTGTGGGTTTTGGAGAACATCAGGTAGGTTTAGGGTGGTTTTGGGGTGGATCTATGGTTTTGGGGGATTTTCTTCCAGTTTTGGTTGTGATGCCGTTCTTGTTTGGGGTGTTTTTGACGTTTTTTGGGGTCTCTGTTGGGTCTGTTGGGTTCTCGTTGGTCATCGTGTTGGAAAAGGGTAAATTGTGGTTTTTGGAGAACATCAGTAGGTTTAGGGTGTCTTTGGGGTGGATCTATGGTTTTGGGGGATTTTCTTCCAGTTTTGGTGGTGATGCCGTTCTTGTTTGGGGTGTTTTTGACGTTTTTTGGGATCTCTGTTGGGTTCTGTTGGGTTCTCGTTGGTCATTGTGTTGGAAAAGTGTAAATTGTGGTTTTTGGAGAAGATGAGGTAGGTTTAGGGTGTCTTTGGGGTGGATCTATGGTTTTGGGGGGATTTTCTTCCAGTTTTGGGGGTGATGCCGTTCTTGTTTGGGGTGTTTTTGACGTTTTTTGGATCTCCGTTGGGTTTTGTTGGGTTCTCGTTGGTTATCATGGTGGAAAAGGGTAAATTGTGGGTTTTGGAGAACATCAGGTAGGTTTAGGGTGGTTTTGGGGTGGATCTATGGTTTTGGCGTATTTTCTTCCAGTTTTGGGGGTGATGCCGATATTTTTTGTGGTGTTTTTTACGTGTTTTGGGGTCTCCATTAGGTTTTGTTGGGTTCTTGTTTGTCATTATGTTAAATAGGAGTGGATTGTGGGTTTTGGAGAACATCAGGTAGGTTTAGGGTGGTTTTGGGGTGGATCTATGGTTTTGGGGATTTTCTTCCAGTTTTGGTGGTGATGCCGTTCTTGTTTGGGGTCTTTTTGACGTGTTTTGGTGTCTCCATTAGGTTTTGTTGGGTTCTTGTTTGTCATTATGTTAAATAGGTGTGGATTGTGGGTTTTGGAGAAGATCAGGTAGGTTTAGGGTGGTTTTGGGGTGGATCTATGGTTTTGGGGGATTTCTTCCAGTTTTGGGGGTGATGCCGTTCTTGTTTGGGGTGTTTTTGACGTTTTTTGGGATCTCTGTTGGGTTCTGTTGGTTCTCGTTGGTCATCGTGTTGGAAAAGTGTAAATTGTGGGTTTTGGAGAACATCAGGTAGGTTTAGGGTGTCTTTGGGGTGGATGTATGGTTTTGGGGGATTTTCTTCCAGTTTTGGTGGTGATGCCGTTCTTGTTTGGGTGTTTTTGACGTTTTTTGGGATATCTGTTGGGTTCTGTTGGGTTCTCGTTGGTCATTGTGTTGGAAAAGTGTAAATTGTGGGTTTTGGAAAAGATCAGGTAGGTTTAGGGTGTCTTTGGGGTGGATCTATGGTTTTGGGGGATTTTCTTCCAGTTTTGGTGGTGATGCCGTTCTTGTTTGGGGTGTTTTTGACGTTTTTGGGATCTCCGTTGGGTTTTGTTGGGTTCTCGTTGGGTTATCATGGTGGAAAAGGGTAAATTGTGGGTTTTGGAGAACATCAGGTAGGTTTAGGGTGGTTTTGGGGTGGATCTATGGTTTTGGCGTATTTTCTTCCAGTTTTGGGGGTGATGCCGATATTTTTTGTGGTGTTTTTTACGTGTTTTGGGGTCTCCATTAGGTTTTGTTGGGTTCTTGTTTGTCATTATGTTAAATAGGAGTGGATTGTGGGTTTTGGAGAACATCCGGTAGTTTTAGGGTGGTTTTGGGGTGGATCTATGGTTTTGGGGGATTTTCTTCCAGTTTTGGGGGTGATGCCGATATTTTATGGGGTGTTTTTTACGTGTTTTGGGGTCTCCATTAGGTTTTTGTTGGGTTCTTGTTTGTCATTATGTTAAATAGGAGTGGATTGTGGGTTTGGAGAACATCAGGTAGGTTTAGGGTGGTTTTGGGGTGGATCTATGGGTTTTGGGGGATTTTCTTCCAGTTTTGGTGGTGATGCCGTTCTTGTTTGGGGTGTTTTGACGTTTTTTGGGGTCTCTGTTGGGTTCTGTTGGGTTCTCGTTGGTCATCGTGTTGGAAAAGGGTAAATTGTGGTTTTTGGAGAAGATCAGGTAGGTTTAGGGTGTCCTTTGGGGTGGATCTATGGTTTTGGGGGATTTTCTTCCAGTTTTGGTGGTGATGCCGTTCTTGTTTGGGGTGTTTTTGACGTTTTTTGGGATCTCCGTTGGGTTCTGTTGGGTTCTCGTTGGTCATCGTGTTGGAAAAGGGTAAATTGTGGTTTTTGGAGAAGATGAGGTAGGTTTAGGGTGTCTTTGGGGTGGATCTATGGTTTTGGGGGATTTTCTTCCAGTTTTGGGGGTGATGCCGTTCTTGTTTGGGGTGTTTTTGACGTTTTTTGGGGTCTCCGTAGGGTTTTGTTGGGTTCTCGTTGGTTATCATGGTGGAAAAGGGTAAATTGTGGGTTTTGGAGAACATCAGGTAGGTTTAGGGTGTCTTTGGGTGGATCTATGGTTTTGGCGTATTTTCTTCCAGTTTTGGGGGTGATGCCGATATTTTTTGGGGTGTTTTTACGTGTTTTGGGGTCTCCATTAGGTTTTGTTGGGTTCTTGTTTGTCATTATGTTAAATAGGAGTGGATTGTGGGTTTTGGAGAAACATCAGGTAGGTTTAGGGTGGTTTTGGGGTGGATCTATGGTTTTGGGGGATTTTCTTCCAGTTTTGGTGGTGATGCCGTTCTTGTTTGGGGTGTTTTGACGTTTTTTGGGATCTCTGTTGGGTTCTGTTGGGTTCTCGTTGGTCATCGTGTTGGAAAAGTGTAAATTGTGGTTTTTGGAGAACATCAGGTAGGTTTAGGGTGTCTTTGGGGTGGATTCTATGGTTTTGGGGGATTTTCTTCCAGTTTTGGTGGTGATGCCGTTCTTGTTTGGGGTGTTTTTGACGTTTTTTGGGATCTCTGTTAGGTTCTGTTGGGTTCTCGTTGGTCATCGTGTTGTAAAAGTGTAAATTGTTGGTTTTGGAGAACATAAGGTAGGTTTAGGGTGTCTTTGGGTTGGATCTATGGTTTTGGGGGATTTTCTTCCAGTTTTGGTGGTGATGCCGTTCTTGTTTGGGGTGTTTTTGACGTTTTTTGGGGTCTCCGTTGGGTTCTGTTGGGTTCTCGTTGGTGATTGTGTTGGAAAAGGGTAAATTGTGGTTTTTGGAGAAGATCAGGTATGTTTAGGGTGTCTTTGGGGTGGATCTATGGTTTTGGGGATTTTCTTCCTGTTTTGGTGGTGATGCCGTTCTTGTTTGGGGTGTTTTTGACGTTTTTTGGGATCTCCGTTGGGTTTGTTGGGTTCTCGTTGGTTATCATGGTGGAAAAGGGTAAATTGTGGGTTTTGGAGAACATCAGGTAGGTTTAGGGTGGTTTTGGGGTGGATCTATGGTTTTGGCGTATTTTCTTCCAGTTTTGGGGGTGATGCCGATATTTTTGGGTGTTTTTGACGTGTTTTGGGGTCTCCATTAGGTTTTGTTGGGTTCTTGTTTGTCATTATGTTAAATAGGAGTGGATTGTGGGTTTTGGAGAACATCAGGTAGGTTTAGGGTGGTTTTGGGGTGGATCTATGGTTTTGGGATATTTTCTTCCAGTTTTGGTGGTGATGCCGTTCTTGTTTGGGGTGTTTTTGACGTTTTTTGGGGTCTCTGTTGGGTTCTGTTGGGTTCTCGTTGGTCATCGTGTTGGAAAAGTGTAAATTGTGGTTTTTGGAGAAGATGAGGTAGGTTTAGGGTGTCTTTGGGGTGGATCTATGGTTTTGGGGGATTTTCTTCCAGTTTTGGTGGTGATGCCGTTCTTGTTTGGGGTGTTTTTGACGTTTTTTGGGATCTCTGTTGGGTTCTGTTGGGTTCTCGTTGGTCATCGTGTTGGAAAAGTGTAAATTGTGGGTTTTGGAGAACATCAGGTAGGTTTAGGGGTGGTTTTGGGGTGGATCTATGGTTTTGGGGGATTTTCTTCCAGTTTTGGTGGTGATGCCGTTCTTGTTTGGGGTGTTTTGACGTTTTTTGGCGTCTCCGTTGGGTTTTGTTGGGTTCTCCGTTGGTCATCGTGTTTGGAAAAGGGTAAATTGTGGTTTTTGGAGAACATCAGGTAGGTTTAGGGTGTCTTTGGGGTGGATCTATGGTTTTGGGGGATTTTCTTCCAGTTTTGGGGGTGATGCCGATATTTTTTGTGGTGTTTTTTACGTGTTTTGGGGTCTCCATTAGGTTTTGTTGGGTTCTTGTTTGTCATTATGTTAAATAGGAGTGGATTGTGGGTTTGGAGAACATCAGGTAGTTTTAGGGTGTCTTTGGGGTGGGATCTATGGTTTTGGGGGATTTTCTTCCAGTTTTGGGGGTGATGCCGTTCTTGTTTGGGGTGTTTTTGACGTTTTTTTGGGATCTCCGTTGGGTTTTGTTGGGTTCTCGTTGGTTATCATGGTTTAAAAGTGTAAATTGTGGGTTTTGGAGAAGATCAGGTAGGTTTAGGGTGGTTTTGGGGTGGATCTATGGTTTTGGCGTATTTTCTTCCAGTTTTGGGGGGTGATGCCGATATTTTTTGTGGTGTTTTTTACGTGTTTTGGGGTCTCCATTAGGTTTTGTTGGTTTCTTGTTTGTCATTATGTTAAATAGTAGTGGATTGTGGGTTTTGGAGAAGATCAGGTAGGTTTAGGGTGGTTTTGGGGTGGATCTATGGTTTTGGGGGATTTTCTTCCAGTTTTGGTGGTGATGCCGTTCTTGTTTGGGGTGTTTTGACGTTTTTTGGGGTCTCTGTTGGGTTCTGTTGGGTTCTCGTTGGTCATCGTGTTGGAAAAGGGTAAATTGTGGTTTTTGGAGAACATCAGGTAGGTTTAGGGTGTCTTTGGGGTGGATCTATGGTTTTGGGGGATTTTCTTCCAGTTTGGGGGTGATGCCGTTCTTGTTTGGGGTGTTTTTGACGTTTTTTGGGGTCTCCGTTGGGTTTTGTTGGGTTCTCGTTGGTTATCATGGTGGAAAAGGGTAAATTGTGGTTTTTGGAGAACATCAGGTAGGTTTAGGGTGGTTTTGGAGTGGATCTATGGTTTTGGCGTATTTTCTTCCAGTTTTGGGGGTGATGCCGATATTTTTTGTGGTGTTTTTTACATGTTTTGCGGTCTCCATTAGGTTTTGTTGGGTTCTTGTTTGTCATTATGTTAAATAGGAGTGGATTGTGGGTTTTGGAGAACATCAGGTAGTTTTAGGGTGGTTTTGGGGTGGATCTATGGTTTTGGGGGATTTTCTTCCAGTTTTGGGGGTGATGCCGATATTTTTTGTGGTGTTTTTGACGTGTTTTGGGGTCTCCATTAGGTTTTGTTGGGTTCTTGTTTGTCATTATGTTAAATAGGAGTGGATTGTGGGTTTTGGAGAACATCAGGTAGGTTTAGGGTGGTTTTGGGGTGGATCTATGGTTTTGGGGGATTTTCTTCCAGTTTTGGTGGTGATGCCGTTCTTGTTTGGGGTGTTTTTGACGTTTTTTGGGGTCTCTGTTGGGTTCTGTTGGGTTCTCGTTGGTCATCGTGTTGGAAAAGGGTAAATTGTGGGTTTTGGAGAAGATCAGGTAGGTTTAGGGTGTCTTTGGGGTGATCTATGGTTTTGGGGGATTTCTTCCAGTTTTGGTGGTGATGCCGTTCTTGTTTGGGGTGTTTTTGACGTTTTTTGGGATCTCCGTTGGGTTCTGTTGGGTTCTCGTTGGTCATCGTGTTGGAAAAGGGTAAATTGTGGTTTTTGGAGAACATCAGGTATGTTTAGGGTGTCTTTGGGGTGGATCTATGGTTTTGGGGGATTTTCTTCCAGTTTTGGTGGTGATGCCGTTCTTGTTTGGGGTGTTTTTGACGTTTTTTGGGATCTCCGTTGGTTTTGTTGGGTTCTCGTTGGTTATCATGGTGGAAAAGGGTAAATTGTGGGTTTTGGAGAACATCAGGTAGGTTTAGGGTGGTTTTGGGGTGGATCTATGGTTTTGGGGGATTTTCTTCCAGTTTTGGTGGTGATGCGATATTTTTTGTGGTGTTTTTTACGTGTTTTGGGGTCTCCATTAGGTTTTGTTGGTTTCTTGTTTGTCATTATGTTAAATAGGAGTGGATTGTGGGTTTTGGAGAAGATCAGGTAGGTTTAGGGTGGTTTTGGGGTGGATCTATGGTTTTGGGGGATTTTCTTCCAGTTTTGGTGGTGATGCCGTTCTTGTTTGGGTGTTTTTGACGTTTTTGGGGTCTCTGTTGGGTTCTGTTGGGTTCTCGTTGGTCATCGTGTTGGAAAATTTGTAAATTGTGGTTTTTGGAGAAGATGAGGTAGGTTTAGGGTGTCTTTGGGTGGATCTATGGTTTTGGGGGATTTTCTTCCAGTTTTGGTGGTGATGCCGTTCTTGTTTGGGGTGTTTTTGACGTTTTTTGGGGTCTCCGTTGGGTTTTGTTGGGTTCTCGTTGGTTATCATGGTGGAAAAGGGTAAATTGTGGTTTTGGAGAACATCAGGTAGGTTTAGGTGGTTTTGGGGTGGATCTATGGTTTTGGCGTATTTTCTTCCAGTTTTGGGGGTGATGCCGATATTTTTTGGGTGTTTTTTACGTGTTTTGGGGTCTCCATTAGGGTTTGTTGGGTTCTGTTTGTCATTATGTTAAATAGGAGTGGATTGTGGGTTTTGGAGAACATCAGGTAGGTTTAGGGTGGTTTTGGGGTGGATCTATGGTTTTGGGGATTTTCTTCCAGTTTTGGTGGTGATGCCGTTCTTGTTTGGGGTGTTTTTGACGTTTTTTGGGGTCTCTGTTGGGTTCTGTTGTGTTCTCGTTGGTCATCGTGTTGGAAAAGGGTAAATTGTTGGTTTTGGGAGAACATCAGGTAGGTTTAGGGTGGTTTTGGGGTGGATCTATGGTTTTGGGGATATTTTCTTCCAGTTTTGGGGGTGATGCCGTTCTTGTTTGGGGTGTTTTTGACGTTTTTTGGGGTCTCTGTTGGGTTCTGTTGGGTTCTCGTTGGTCATCGTGTTGGAAAAGTGTAAATTGTGGTTTTTGGAGAAGATGAGGTAGGTTTAGGGTGTCTTTGGGGTGGATCTATGGTTTTGGGGGATTTTCTTCCAGTTTTGGTGGTGATGCCGTTCTTGTTTGGGGTGTTTTTGACGTTTTTTGGGATCTCTGTTGGGTTCTGTTGGGTTCTCGTTGGTCATCGTGTTGGAAAAGTGTAAATTGTGGTTTTTGGAGAAGATGAGGTAGGTTTAGGGTGTCTTTGGGGTGGATCTATGGGTTTTGGGGGATTTTCTTCCAGTTTTGGTGGTGATGCCGTTCTTGTTTGGGGTGTTTTTGACGTTTTTTTGGCGTCTCCGTTGGGTTTTGTTGGGTTCTCGTTGGTCATCGTGTTGGAAAAGGGTAAATTGTGGTTTTTGGAGAACATCAGGTAGGTTTAGGGTGTCTTTGGGGTGGATCTATGGTTTTGGGGGATTTTCTTCCAGTTTTGGTGGTGATGCCGATATTTTTGTGGTGTTTTTGACGTGTTTTGGTGTCTCCATTAGGTTTTGTTGGGTTCTTGTTTGTCATTATGTTAAATAGGAGTGGATTGTGGGTTTTGGAGAACATCAGGTAGTTTTAGGGTGGTTTTGGGGTGGATCTATGGTTTTGGGGGATTTTCTTCCAGTTTTGGGGGTGATGCCGTTCTTGTTTGGGGTTTTTGACGTTTTTTGGGATCTCCGTTGGGTTTTGTTGGGTTCTCGTTGGTTATCATGGTTTAAAAGTGTAAATTGTTGGTTTTGGAGAAGATCAGGTAGGTTTAGGGTGGTTTTGGGGTGGATCTATGGTTTTGGCGTATTTTCTTCCAGTTTTGGGGGTGATGCCGATATTTTTTGTGGTGTTTTTTACGTGTTTTGGGGTCTCCATTAGGTTTTGTTGGTTTCTTGTTTGTCATTATGTTAAATAGGAGTGGATTGTGGGTTTTGGAGAAGATCAGGTAGGTTTAGGGTGGTTTTGGGGTGGATCTATGGTTTGGGGGATTTTCTTCCAGTTTTGGTGGTGATGCCGTTCTTGTTTGGGGTGTTTTTGACGTTTTTTGGGGTCTCTGTTGGGTTCTGTTGGGTTCTCGTTGGTCATCGTGTTGGAAAAGGGTAAATTGTGGTTTTTGGAGAACATCAGGTAGGTTTAGGGTGTCTTTGGGGTGGATCTATGGTTTTGGGGATTTTCTTCCAGTTTTGGTGGTGATGCCGTTCTTGTTGGGGTGTTTTTGACGTTTTTTGGGGTCTCCGTTGGTTTTGTTGGGTTCTCGTTGGTTATCATGGTGGAAAAGGGTAAATTGTGGTTTTTGGAGAACATCAGGTAGTTTTAGGGTGGTTTTGGAGTGGATCTATGGTTTTGGCGTATTTTCTTCCAGTTTTGGGGGTGATGCCGATATTTTTTGTGGTGTTTTTTACATGTTTTGCGGTCTCCATTAGGTTTGTTGGGTTCTTGTTTGTCATTATGTTAAATAGGAGTGGATTGTGGGTTTTGGAGAACATCAGGTAGTTTTAGGGTGGTTTTGGGGTTGGATCTATGGTTTTGGGGGATTTTCTTCCAGTTTTGGGGGTGATGCCGATATTTTTTGTGGTGTTTTTGACGTGTTTTGGGGTCTCCATTAGGGTTTGTTGGGTTCTTGTTTGTCATTATGTAAATAGGAGTGGATTGTGGGTTTTGGAGAAGATGAGGTAGGTTTAGGGTGGTTTTGGGTGGATCTATGGTTTTGGGGGATTTTCTTCCAGTTTTGGTGGTGATGCCGTTCTTGTTTGGGGTGTTTTTGACGTTTTTTGGGGTCTCTGTTGGGTTCTGTTGGGTTCTCGTTGGTCATCGTGTTGGAAAAGGGTAAATTGTGGGTTTTGGAGAAGATCAGGTAGGTTTAGGGTGTCTTTGGGGTGGATCTATGGTTTTGGGGGATTTTCTTCCAGTTTTGGGGGTGATGCCGTTCTTGTTTGGGGTGTTTTTGACGTTTTTTGGGGTCTCCGTTGGGTTCTGTTGGGTTCTCGTTGGTCATCGTGTTGGAAAAGGGTAAATTGTGGGTTTTGGAGAACATCAGGTAGGTTTAGGGTGGTTTTGGAGTGGATCTATGGTTTTGGCGTATTTTCTTCCAGTTTTGGGGGTGATGCCGATATTTTTTGTGGTGTTTTTTACATGTTTTGGGGTCTCCATTAGATTTTGTTGGGTTCTTGTTTGTCATTATGTTAAATAGGAGTGGATTGTGGATTTTGGAGAACATCAGGTAGTTTTAGGGTGATTTTGGGGTGGATCTATGGTTTTGGCGTATTTTCCTTCCAGTTTTGGGGGTGATGCCGATATTTTTTGTGGTGTTTTTTACGTGTTTTGGGGTCTCCATTAGGTTTTGTTGGGTTCTTGTTTGTCATTATGTTAAATAGGTGTGGATTGTGGGTTTTGGAGAACATCAGGTAGGTTTAGGGTGGTTTTGGGGTGGATCTATGGTTTTGGGGGATTTTCTTCCAGTTTTGGTGGTGATGCCGTTCTTGTTTGGGGTGTTTTTGACGTGTTTTGGGGTCTCCATTAGGTTTTGTTGGGTTCTTGTTTGTCATTATGTTAAATAGGAGTGGATTGTGGGTTTTGAGAACATCAGGTAGGTTTAGGGTGGTTTTGGGGTGGATCTATGGTTTTGGGGGATTTTCTTCCAGTTTTGGTGGTGATGCCGTTCTTGTTTGGGGTGTTTTTGACGTTTTTTGGGATCTCTGTTGGGTTCTGTTGGGTTCTCGTTGGTCATCGTGTTGGAAAAGTGTAAATTGTGGGTTTTGGAGAACATCAGGTAGGTTTAGGGTGGTTTTGGGGTGGATCTATGGTTTTGGGGGGATTTTCTTCCAGTTTTGGTGGTGATGCCGTTCTTGTTTGGGGTGTTTTTACGTGTTTTGGTGTCTCCATTAGGTTTTGTTGGGTTCTTGTTTGTCATTATGTTAAATAGGTGTGGATTGTGGGTTTTGGAGAAGATCAGGTAGGTTTAGGGTGGTTTTGGGGTGGATCTATGGTTTTGGGGGATTTTCTTCCAGTTTTGGTGGTGATGCCGTTCTTGTTTGGGGTGTTTTTGACGTTTTTTGGGGTCTCTGTTGGGTTCTGTTGGGTTCTCGTTGGTCATCGTGGTGGAAAAGGGTAAATTGTGGTTTTTGGAGAACATCAGGTAGGTTTAGGGTGTCTTTGGGGTGGATCTATGGTTTTGGGGGATTTTCTTCCAGTTTTGGTGGTGATGCCGTTCTTCTTTGTGTTGTTTTTGACGTTTTTTGGGATCTCTGTAGTGTTCTGTTGGGTTCTCGTTGGTCATCGTGTTGGAAAAGGGTAAATTGTGGTTTTGGAGAAGATGAGGTAGGTTTAGGGTGTCTTTGGGGTGGATCTATGGTTTTGGGGGATTTTCTTCCAGTTTTGGGGGTGATGCCGTTTCTTGTTTGGGGTGTTTTTGACGTTTTTTGGGGTCTCCGTTGGGTTTTGTTGGGTTCTCGTTGGTTATCATGGTGGAAAAGGGTAAATTGTGGTTTTTGGAGAACATCAGGTAGGTTTAGGGTGTCTTTGGGGTGGATCTATGGTTTTGGGGGTTTTCTTCCAGTTTTGGGGGTGATGCCATTCTTGTTTGGGGTATTTTTTAAGGTTTTTGTGGTCTCTGTTTGGTTTTCTTGGGTTCTCGTTGGTCATCGTGTTGTAAAAGTGTAAATTGTGGGTTTTGGAGAACTTCAGGTAGGTTTAGGGGGAGTTTTCGCGTGGATTCATGGTATTTGGGGTTTTCTTCTTTTTGGGGGAGTGATCCTCTCCTTTCTTCGGGTGATTTTGAAGTGTTTTGGGGTTTCCGTTGCGTTTCGTTGAATTCCTAATGTGTTTTATGGTGGTTGGGAGTGTGCTTTGGGATTAGGAGAACATCAGGTAGGTTTAGGGTGTCTTTGGGGTTGATCTATGGTATTTGGGGTTTTCTTCTATTTTTTGGCGTGATCCTGTTATTTTTTGGGGTGTATTTGAAGTGTTTTGGGGTCTCCGTTGGGTTTGTTTGGTTCTCGTTGGTCATCATGGTGGAAAAGGGTAAATTGTGGGTTTTGGAGAAGATCAGGTAGGTTTAGGGTGTCTTTGGGGTGGATCTATGGTTTTGGGGATTTTCTTCCAGTTTTGGGGGTGATGCTGTTCTTGTTTGGGGTGTTTTTGACGTTTTTTGGGGTCTCCGTTGGTTTTGTTGGGTTCTCGTTGGTCATCGTGTTGGAAAAGTGTAAATTGTGGGTTTTGGAGAAGATCAGGTAGGTTTAGGGTGTTTTGGGGTGGATCTATGGTTTTGGTGTATTTTCTTCCAGTTTTGGTGGTGATCCTTTTCTTGTTTGGGGTGTTTTTGACGTGTTTTGGTGTCTCCATTAGGTTTTGTTGGGTTCTTGTTTGTCATTATGTTAAATAGGAAGTGGATTGTGGGTTTTGGAGAAGATCAGGTAGTTTTAGGGTGGTTTTGGGGTGGATCTATGGTTTTGGGGGATTTTCTTCCAGTTTTGGTGTGATGCCGTTCTTGTTTGGGTTTTTTTGACGTTTTTTTGGGATCTCTGTTGGGTTCTGTTGGGTTCTCGTTGGTCATCGTGGTGGAAAAGGGTAAATTGTGGTTTTTGGAGAAGATGAGGTAGGTTTAGGGTGTCTTTGGGGTGGATCTATGGTTTTGGGGGATTTTCTTCCAGTTTTGGGGGTGATGCCGTTCTTGTTTGGGGTGTTTTTGACGTTTTTTGGGGTCTCCGTTGGGTTTTGTTGGGGTTCTCGTTGGTTATCATGGTGGAAAAGGGGTAAATTGTGGGTTTTGGAGAACATCAGGTAGGTTTAGGGTGGTTTTGGAGTGGATCTATGGTTTTGGGGGATTTTCTTCCAGTTTTGGGGGTGATGCCGATATTTTTTGTGGTGTTTTTTACATGTTTTGGGGTCTCCATTAGATTTTGTTGGGTTCTTGTTTGTCATTATGTTTAATAGGAGTGGATTGTGGGTTTTGGAGAACATCAGGTAGTTTTAGGGTGATTTTGGGGTGGATCTATGGTTTTGGCGTATTTTCTTCCAGTTTTGGGGGTGATGCCAGTATTTTATGGGGTGTTTTTTACGTGTTTTGGGGTCTCCATTAGGTTTTGTTGGGTTCTTGTTTGTCATTATGTTAAATAGGTGTGGATTGTGGGTTTTGGAGAACATCAGGTAGTTTTAGGGTGGTTTTGGGGTGGATCTATGGTTTTGGGGGATTTTCTTCCAGTTTTGGGGGTGATGCCGTTCTTGTTTGGGGTGTTTTTGACGTGTTTTGGTGTCTCCATTAGGGTTTTGTTGGGTTCTTGTTTGTCATTATGTTAAATAGGTGTGGATTGTGGGTTTTGGAGAAGATCAGGTAGGTTTAGGGTGGTTTTGGGTGGATCTATGGTTTTGGGGGATTTTCTTCCAGTTTTGGGGGTGATGCCGTTCTTGTTTGGGGTGTTTTTGACGTTTTTTGGGATCTCTGTTGGGTTCTGTTGGGTTCTCGTTGGTCATCGTGTTGGAAAAGGGTAAATTGTGGTTTTTGGAGAAGATGAGGTAGGTTTAGGGTGTCTTTGGGGTGGATGTATGGTTTTGGGGGATTTTCTTCCAGTTTTGGGGGTGATGCCGTTCTTGTTTGGGTGTTTTTGACGTTTTTGAGGTCTCCGTTGGGTTTTGTTGGGTTCTCGTTGGGTATCATGGTGGAAAAGGGTAAATTGTGGTTTTTGGAGAACATCAGGTAGTTTTAGGGTGGTTTTGGGGTGGATCTATGGTTTTGGCGTATTTTTCTTCCAGTTTTGGGGGTGATGCCGTTCTTGTTTGGGGTGTTTTTTACGTGTTTTGGGGTCTCCATTAGGTTTTGTTGGGTTCTTGTTTGTCATTATGTTAAATAGGTGTGGATTGTGGGTTTTGGAGAACATCAGGTAGGTTTAGGGTGGTTTGGGGGTGGATCTATGGTTTTGGGGATTTTCTTCCAGTTTTGGTGGTGATGCCGTTCTTGTTTGGGGTGTTTTTGACGTTTTTTGGGATCTCTGTTGGGTTCTGTTGGGTTCTCGTTGGTCATCGTGTTGGAAAGGGTAAATTGTGGTTTTTGGAGAACATCAGGTAGGTTTAGGGTGTCTTTGGGGTGGATCTATGGTTTTGGGGGATTTTCTTCCAGTTTTGGTGGTGATGCCGTTCTTGTTTGGGGTGTTTTTGACGTTTTTTTGGGTCTCTGTTGGGTTCTGTTGGGTTCTCGTTGGTCATCGTGTTGGAAAAGGGTAAATGTGGTTTTGGAGAACATCAGGTAGTTTAGGGTGTCTTTGGGGTGGATCTATGGTTTTGGGGGATTTTCTTCCAGTTTTGGTGGTGATGCCGTTCTTGTTTGGGGTGTTTTTGACGTTTTTTGGGGTCTCCGTTGGGGTTTGTTGGGTTCTCGTTGGTTATCATGGTGGAAAAGGGTAAATTGTGGTTTTTGGAGAACATCAGGTAGGTTTAGGTGGTTTTGGGGTGGATCTATGGTTTTGGCGTATTTTCTTCCAGTTTTGGGGGTGATGCCGATATTTTTTGTGGTGTTTTTTACGTGTTTTGGGGTCTCCATTAGGGTTTGTTGGGTTCTTGTTTGTCATTATGTTAAATAGGAGTGGACTGTGGTTTTGGAGAACATCAGGTAGGTTTAGGGTGGTTTTGGGGTGGATCTATGGTTTTGGGGGATTTTCTTCCAGTTTTGGTGGTGATGCCGTTCTTGTTTGGGGTGTTTTTGACGTTTTTTGGGGTCTCTGTTGGGTTCTGTTGGGTTCTCGTTGGTCATCGTGTTGGAAAAGGGTAAATTGTTGGTTTTGGAGAACATCAGGTAGTTTAGGGTGGTTTTGGGGTGGATCTATGGTTTTGGGATATTTTCTTCCAGTTTTGGGGGTGATGCCGTTCTTGTTTGGGGTGTTTTTGACGTTTTTTGGGGGTCTCTGTTGGGTTCTGTTGGGTTCTCGTTGGTCATCGTGTTGGAAAAGTGTAAATTGTGGTTTTTGGAGAAGATGAGGTAGGTTTAGGGTGTCTTTGGGGTGGATCTATGGTTTTGGGGGATTTTCTTCCAGTTTTGGTGGTGATGCCGTTCTTGTTTGGGGTGTTTTTGACGTTTTTTGGGATCTCTGTTGGGTTCTGTTGGGTTCTCGTTGGTCATCGTGTTGGAAAAGTGTAAATTGTGGGTTTTGGAGAACATCAGGTAGGTTTAGGGTGGTTTTGGGGTGGATCTATGGTTTTGGGGGATTTTCTTCCAGTTTTGGTGGTGATGCCGTTCTTGTTTGGGGTGTTTTTGACGTTTTTTGGCGTCTCCGTTGGGTTTTGTTGGGTTCTCGTTGGTCATCGTGTTGGAAAAGGGTAAATTGTGGTTTTTGGAGAAGATGAGGTAGGTTTAGGGTGTCTTTGGGGTGGATCTATGGTTTTGGGGGATTTTCTTCCAGTTTTGGGGGTGATGCCGATATTTTTTGTGGTGTTTTTTACGTGTTTTGGGGTCTCCATTAGGTTTTGTTGGGTTCTTGTTTGTCATTATGTTAAATAGGAGTGGATTGTGGGTTTTGGAGAACATCAGGTAGTTTTAGGGTGGTTTTGGGGTGGATCTATGGTTTTGGGGGATTTTCTTCCAGTTTTGGGGGTGATGCCGTTCTTGTTTGGGGTGTTTTTTGACGTTTTTTTGGGATCTCCGTTGGGTTTTGTTGGGTTCTCGTTGGTTATCATGGTTTAAAAGTGTAAATTGTGGGTTTTGGAGAAGATCAGGTAGGTTTAGGGTGGTTTTGGGGTGGATCTATGGTTTTGGCGTATTTTCTTCCAGTTTTGGGGGTGATGCCGTTATTTTTTGTGGTGTTTTTTACGTGTTTTGGGGTCTCCATTAGGTTTTGTTGGTTTCTTGTTTGTCATTATGTTAAATAGTAGTGGATTGTGGGTTTTGGAGAAGATCAGGTAGGTTTAGGGTGGTTTTGGGGTGGATCTATGGTTTTGGGGGATTTTCTTCCAGTTTTGGTGTGATGCCGTTCTTGTTTGGGGTGTTTTTGACGTTTTTGGGTCTCTGTTGGGTTCTGTTGGGTTCTCGTTGGTCATCGTGTTGGAAAA